>NW_022995372.1:13388718-13595638 GCF_004354385.1 Drosophila innubila | reverse complement strand
TACGAGTAAGTAAGAATTTGTACCGCAGCCCCTCAAAAGGGTTCTTAAGAATACAATAAAAAAAAAAAAAATACAAGAAAAAGATGTGTAAAAAAAGAGATAATTGTAATTCACTGAGAACAAAATAAAACATGTTAACGGATGACTTTCCACTAGTGTTACCTTTCTAGTCTTCCGCTACGATGGTTCTTTAAAATCTATTTGTAAAAGTAGTTTTATATATATCTATATATCTATTTATTGTGTGATGTACGCGTTACTTACTTTATATGTACTTGTATAAACATTATATACGATACCAACTAATGCAATTATGTAGATCCTAATGTTATTGATTTAAGTGAAAGAAGATGTACCATAAACTATATGACCAATTATTAGCTAAGTGTTGTCAATTCAAATAGCGAATATCTATCCCTAAACCATATGTGAGTATGACTATCCTATACTATCTTATATATAATCTTAAATTCGAGTATGCAAAGAGATATTTAAATTGTATACGAGTTATATGTACACTAAAAGCGACAAATATAAAAATATAAACAGAGTTTATATTAAAAAAATTTTAAGTTGTATCTTTGTTACTCGGAAAATAGAAGATATTTGGGGATTTATTTAACGATTTGACCATATCATTAAAGATATTTTTTTTGATAGATTGGATAATTCAAAACTGTAGGAAAGATTAAAGTTTTACAGATAATATCATTCGCTGACTTAGGCAAAATATTAAAAAAAAAGAAGTAAATTTCAGTTGTTTCAGGAAACATATAAGCTATTCCCCATTTTGTTTTTAATTCATCTTAAACTTCCCCTAAAGGTCTATGCAACTGATAATGATCTACTGTGGGCGTACAATTCAATTTATATCTTTATAAGAAAATTTATAGATGCATATATAGTATATAATAAACCGCTACCCACGATATTACTCGTAAATGATTGTGCATAGCGCGAATTTTGAAAAACATTCTGCCGAACCATCGTAAAAATTGTGCAAACTAACAAACTTTGGTTGTTCACATTGTGGCACATTGTTTAAAAAATTGTGAAAACAAGCGAAACGAGAAACGCGAAACGAACGATAAATATTTATTATTTGACGCGTTTAATTTTTTTTCCAAATTGTTAACTATCTATTATTGTTTAAAGTTTTGCGCGCAACGATTATGCGGCTAATTTTTTTTTGGTCTCATAGATTATTGCTAATAGTTTCCCCGTTTGAAGGTTGCTGTAGACTAAATGTCAGCGGTCAGGGTTGTTTAGATGTGGCCAAAACAATAGATGGAAATTTTATGAATGAAATTGTTGTTGTTTTCGTGGCATGGACAGGATGTGACGCTGTCGTAAATCTGTCTTTAATAAACACAACCGAAGGTTGATTAAACAAAGGTAAGGTTAACTTTGCTTTCCTTTTCATCCCTTTTAGAAACGAATTTCGTGCTTCGAAGTAAATTAATTACGATGTGCAAGCTGACTGATTGATTGATTGATTGCTTGTTCATTTACCTGTAATTAATTTGAGTTCAACCCGGGGCACGTGCTTGCTAGCTTTTTAGACTTTGTTTACTTTTGCGAGACCAATAAAAATAAACGAAGACATTTTTTATGAAGGCTTTTTTACCTTTAGCGCATGTTAACACTTAAAGAGTTTTTATGTGATTCGCATCTATGTGAAAGTCAACTAAAATGAATAAAATGTCATGCTAATTATAGACATAATCAAAAGATCTGCATATTTGCATAACACGCGCCTCCACTGGGAACATCAATTAGGTTAAAGAGAGACACCTCCTTTTGTAGTTTAGTTGAAAGTCAAGAATGTGTTGGGGTGGGATTTGCATTGATGGATCAATAAATATACAATTTATCCCATTTAATTAGTTTTTATTGGTGTAAAGCTGTCCGAAATGCAAAACATGTTGTGCCGCGCGCATAAATTAAAAGCAATTTGTATAAAAATAGGTTTTTACGATGCCGCCAAGGCGTCAACTCATCCAAGCCAATTCCCGACCGGCCTGGTCCATCTGAATTTCCATTTTTCACATACAAACTCTCGCCCCTTGGTTGTCTACAGTAATTTATGACTCGCTTTTGCCTTCTCGATATTTATAATTATTCGGCTGGCAAACAGAACTGTACGACATTAAATCGTCACAACCTCAAAAGTATGCTACATTTTTTATTTAAAAAATCCATCTAAAAACGAGACAAGTAGTGACAAAATCAATGAAATACCGTTAAATATAAGCCCATATCTGCATAAAGGTGATCAAATCAATTCACTCTGGACGACAGTCACGCTTCTGGTGAAAAAATCAAGAAGGGTGCGAAAGGCTGCTATCAGTACGAAAAAGAAGATTAGTTCCAGTTATACACTGATCGAACGATTTGGTTTTAATTAAGAAAAGTGCTTACTAAGACATTTTCTAGTGAGACGAGGGCGTTAGATGGATAGGTCAGAATTTAAGGTATTGACGTGAATTTTGGTTTCTTCAGATTCAGATTCAATTTTATACTTTATAATATGAGGATATTACTTAAGGGAAACATGTTATTTTCAAATACGCGACCGCTTAAACTTTTGCTATTTATACATATTATTTAACCGACTTTAAAAGACACGTCTTATAGAAAGAATTTCTTGTTTTAGAACTTGACTCGTGCATTCTATGATATATATTTAGAATTTGTATCTTAACATCTCGAAAAAAAAGTATATTCGAGTAACTCAGTAAGCTTACATAACTCGTTTAATACTTACTTTTTAAAATTAACAGCCTGAGATTTCTGATATTTTCCATCGCTTTAAGCAAACATCTTATTATGGATTGTTTGTGAAAAACTGCAGCATCTGCTTTGTGATATATAATATTTACATTATGATGAAAATTTGAAAAACGCTTAACGAAAATGCATAAATAATAATTCATTTTGGTTCGCACACATTCTGTTTATTGGGTGCAGTTATTGGCACGTTTCTGTCTAAATGTCTATAGTCTATGGTTAATGTTTTGTATCTTGGCTGATGTGGAAAACAATGAGCCAACTTAGTAGCTAAACAAAGAGATGTGCAGGTGTACAAGCTGTCTAAAATTTACATTTGTATGAGTGTGTTAGTGTATGTGTGTCTATATAAAAATGTCTATAAAAATGTTTGCGATAAATCACAAAAAATGTATGAAAAATTGCAGCAGTCAAAAGAGAATCGAATAAACGTCCATCAAGATCAAGGAGGTCAATCCTCAATTCGAATCCGAGTCCAAGCATATTCCAATCGTTAGGCCGATTTAAGTGGTATATGCTGTTTGATTACCTATAAGAAGAACGATATTGTTGAGATAGGAATATGTATGTTTGTGTTATAAACAATTGTAATTTGTTTGCCATGCTGTTTACAATTAAATCCTAATAAAGGAAAGAAAAATCAATTAAGACGCGTGTGAAATACGTCAGACTATATCTAAAATTAGACAGACCGACTAGGGGTTTGTTATTTTATTCGATCGATCGACGCGTCTATTTATAACGAGGGCGTGAACTGAATCATAGGTAGTTCAAAACATGCTCAGGAAATGCGTTTTCCATGGAATGAAAATCAATAAAAGCACACGCAATAGCCAAATTACAGGGAAATCAATAGAATAATTAAAATACGACTATTAATATTGTTGTTTTACCAACCTCAGAGCACATTTTCTTATAGATCTCGTCAGTGTCCCACGGTCCACGTTCGGGGAGTGCGATGCCACGCCTCCGCAGTTCCTGGACACAGTCTGTGAGGTCAAAAATAGGCAATGGATCGATGCTGGCCTTGGCCACCTTCCCGGCCAAATACTCAACGTAATGTGTACTAGAAATGAATGAATAATATTAACTTTAGTTAAGGATAAAACTAGTTAATGGATTATTCTAATCCTACCGACACATGCCCGCATGCTTATCAGGCACATCGCTATTGCAGACGGTATCAAATAATCCCTGTGGAGTCTCCTTCTGCAACGGTATGGGACAACGGGCCAAGGCTCTGGCCTTTGTGGAGCTGCTGGGCTCATCTTGAAGTTCTGAGGGTTCCGTGTCGAATTGGACTTTGTGCTCCTTGAGCAGGAACTGCAGCTGCAGGGGTAACTTGTCGCGCAGGTAGAATAAACAATTGCGTGGATGATGAGCATGCAGACCCAACTTGGCACAGTAGGAAGATATATTGCACTTGGCGCCCATCATGAAGGGTCTAGCGCAACCGTAACAGAACTCAAATTTGCACTGGGTGCAGGTAAAATGCATGCAGCCACCCCTGAAAGAAAAGTTACACAGAAGCTTCTCAGAGAATGACCATATAAAGTTAGTCTCGAATTTACCTTGCCAAAGAATATCGAAACTTGCACTTGGGACAATCGATGCCATGCTGTGCCAAATGCTCCTGGACACCCTGTGCCTGTAGCTCCGGATCGTTTTCACTCTTCCACTCCAAGTAGGCAGAACAACTCGTGCCCTCGTGCTGTTTCTCCCAAGGCTTCCGACACTGAGCACAGGTCACCGAACCACAGTCGGGACAGATCAAACGCTTCTGCTTGGGACGAGCAAAGAATCCCGAGGAGCACTGTATGCACCATTTGAAATTGGGATCTTGGAGCAATGTACGATCACGTAACTTGCGCTGGAAAAGCTCATGGACATCGATGTCCAATATGCTCTTTAGGAATATATCCAAATTGGAGAAGTACTCCAAGTGTTCATCTTCGTGCTCCACCTCGTTGCTGAGTTCGGGCTGCTTACAAAACGGGCAGCTGCAATCATTGATACTGCGATCGGTAATCTGAAGCGAAAATAATGAGAAGTTATAGTTATTCAGGGGTGACACAGAAATCGAAATCAACCGAAAAATGTATGGATTATTTTTTATTCAAGAGAAAAGATTTCTAAATCTAAGCAAATGAATGTAATTTCGAAAATAAATAGCAAGCTTCATTTTTAAGTTCGCCTCTACCCCGATTTACAATCGGATAATAAACGCGGAACAAACATGTAAAATATGATAGTACAACAACAGCAGTTTAAGAGCAGCAGAAAAACAGCAGTCAATAACAGCCGATAATTTTTAGAATTTTGCCGCTAATGAATTATTGACGCAACAGAGGATAGAGCAACACTTGCCAAGCCGACGTCAAGATAGGAAGAAGCAGAATTACGCAGAAAAAAGCAGCAGACAGCAAGAAATACGACTTTGTTAATTAAATTTACCAACTTTTATATATTCCTTAAATTTGCATCATTAATAAACTTACGAGTTAGTAATCTAACTCAAATACATAGTATTTTTTAAAAACAATTATACGGAAAGTCTCTCACCTGCACTGTAAAGTAGCTTTTGGCGCATTGCTTGCAGCATTTGTGGGTGCACTTCAGCATGGATACGATTTGATTCATCGGATAGGTGTTCATGCATAGTTCGCATTCCTGCTGCAACATGGATATTGCCTGATCCAGATCGGAGCATTCCTTGGCCGCCCACAACGCCACATCCTCCTGGAACTTCATGTTGACCAATGTGGCGGCAATTTGAGCCTCGGCAATATTTGTCACCAATTGTTGTTCCACATATTTTCGAGCCAGGACCTGCAATTGAGAGAATAACCAATTTTATCAGGAAGTCACTGAGCCTTTGATTTAGTTCTACACACCGCTGGTTCCTCAATAACCGTCTCCTGGACACTGGGATACGCACGAAAGACGGGCATACTCAGCTTACGCTTGAGAAGCTCAGCCTTTAGAGGTTCTTGCAGCTCCAGTTGCTCCTCTTCCTCAGTTCCTGAAGTCTCGTAGTCGTCATCGGAAAAACAGGTCTCGTGGTACTTCTTTTTGGGTACCCTTGGCTGCGATCGTGGTTTCAGGAGAGCGTTAACCGCTGCAGCAGCTCCACTTGTGCTGGGACCATCCAAAGTTGTCTTTGTATTGAATTTGTTGATGGCATCGTTCAAGGATTTCTTATTTGTCGGACTGCTCTTAAGGGGCACTCGACTATTGGTAACAGATACACTAAACTGCGTTTGTTTCTGTAGATATTCCTGTTGGATGCGCTTCACCGAAGAGATGCCCATCGGAGCGGAAAAGGATTTGGAACGCAACGGCAATTTCTTATTGGGATTTGGTTCGTTTGTGGGTTTGGGTATTTTACTAACCGTAGACTTGGGTGCCTGAGGTGTTTTACTGAGAGTTTTGGAAGTGTTTATTTCCTCTGACTTGTTTGTGTTTCTATCTGTAGTTTGTTTTTTGTTCGCTGTGGATGTGTTGGGTGTTACCTTCTTGGTCTCTTCCAACACTGTTTCGACTGGTGGTTCCAAGGGTCGTGATTCGGAATCGATAATAGGTGGTGCGGGAATCAAGGGAAGGGCCGTTGCTTCCTCTTCTTGAGAAGGTTCTACTTCTAACTGAGATTGTAAAATAACTTCCACGGGTAGTTCAAGTGGACGACTCTCGTTATCGACTATGATGGGTTCTTCAATTCTTTCCGGAGTTGCGGCTACAACTGGAGCTACAACTTTCTCTGCAGCCGTTTGTGACAGTTCAGAATCAGTTTTAGTTGCTCCTGGGGTCTTGGACCTTTCCTCAACTTCCCTGGCTGGGAGAGAAATAGTCTCAGTTTCATCGGGTATATCAATTCCATGATTTGTGGGCGTGACTGAAGATGTACTCGTGACTGTTTCATGGGGGATGGTTGTCTGAGCAAACTTGATTTCTTCTGCATCATCTTCTTCCTCCTCCAATTCATCTTCTTCTATAATGTCCTCGATTTCGGTGCCTTCCTCATCTTCTTGACCAGCTGCACCACTGGAAGCATCCTCAATGAACACCCCGTGCTCCTCATTGTATGTGCCCTCCTCTTCGCCCTCACTATCGTACCACTCTTCCTCCTCTCCCTCATCATACTCGTCGGAGTAATCTTCAGAGTATTCCTCATCAGTTGACTCAAACTCATCCATGCTGATCTCATCCCTCATTTGCTTGATTAAACGCTGCGTATCCTCCACAAGTTCACTTAGATTCTGCTTAGCTGGATCTCCAGACGGAATAAACTCCTTGAGCACTATTTTTTCCGACTCCGAGTGACTTGATTCTGAATTTATTGTTGCATTACTTGTGGACTTCACCAGCTTCAGCTCTTCTGGAGGCTCCTCGGCGTTAAGAACGAGCAGAACCTCACTCTCAGGTGATTTAGCAGAATGTTCCTCACTCTCAAGGCTGTAGAGCTCCGAGTCTGTGAGCGATTCTTCGTGTATCTGCAACACCTCGTTGCTAAACTCTGTGGCATCTTCGAAGACTTCTTCGGACTCGTTAGGAGTGTTCACAGCTGATGGCACGGAATTTGGCTCTTCTTCTGATGTCGTCCGCTCTAGTTTGGAAGAAGTATTCTCTTCTACTCTTGGAATACTCTCTTCTACCTTCTGTACCTCCACACTCTCCTCTGAATTTGTGGTATTATTATCTGCATCTGCTATGATTGGCGTATGTGCACTATTTCTGCTGTCACTGCGTACACTATTTAAGCTTAGGGTTCTAACAGGAATTTTCGAAAATCGTTTGGGACCACGTTTAGAATTAACTTTCTCAGAAGACGTGGGCATTGTTGAATTAGGTGTTGGATCTATAGCTAACCCTGATTGTAACTGAGAGTCTGTAGTTGCAGCTGGTTCCTCATCTTCGTTTTGAGTTAGAATCTGAGGTTCTATTAATACTTGTTGCTCTTTGTTTTCTTCAGATTCAATACTAGTGACACTGTCGTCAGCCATGACTACCTCCGTTTTCTCATCAGCTAAATCTGTGACTTGCGGTGATTGAGCAGCTTCAGCAACCTGAGCAATGCCCAAGTCTTGTTGTTCAGCTTTAGGTGGCTCTATTTCAACCAGATCGGCAATAGCTTCATTTGACTTAGACATGTTATCATTCTCTGGTGTTTCAACTATTTCTGTTGTTTGTTCAGCTACTACTTCCGCTTCTTCACTTGTTTTCACAATCTTCGGTTCTGTTACCAACTCAATTGTGTTTGTTATTTGAGTGATTATTGGAGGCTGCATTATATCAACATTAGTCTTATTTTGTTGTATTTTCTTTTCTGCATTATTCGGCAATCGATTTCGATTTGTTGGCTTTTGACTTTGATCACGTGATCTGCCATTTTTCGGAAGCTGTGATCGCTTATTCCTTTTGTTAGCCTCTCTACTTGTACTGGGCTTATCATCAAGATCGTCTTTGTCTGAGTGTCTTTAAGTTCAGAAACCAACTGGTAAGAGGATGCTGTTATAGTTGGTTCTACTGCGGAGGGTGTTACTGCAGAAGTAGCTATCACAGTGGGTTCTACTGCAGAAGAAGCTGCGTCAGTGGGTGCTACCACAGAAGGTGTTTCCCCAGGGGGAGCTACCTCAGTAGCTGCCACTGCACTCGGTGCTACCACAGTGCCTGCTTCTACAGTCGATGCTACTACAGAGAGTGCTACACCAGTAGGTTCTGCCTCAGGGGAATCTTCCATATAAGGTGCCACCTCAGACGTGCCTGTCACAATCTTCTCCTGCACAGTCTCCTTTGCTGCTTGACGCTGGATATCTGTTGCTGCCACAGTTTCCCTTGCTTCAACTGGATCAACTGTCTGTAACTCTGGAGTAGCAACTGCTTTTGGTGCCATAAAGCTTTTGTAGATTATGTGCTCAGCATCTTCCAAGTCATCTGGCTGCCATTCTTGTTCATGCCGTCTCTCCATAGCCCGATCAAACTCCAACTTAAAGTTGGCTATTTCTGTGGCATAGATAAAGTTCGGTGGAAGTTCCTCACGTATGGAGCCCTCTCTCAAATTTGGTTTGATGACCTCCTCCATAATGTAAATACTTGGGTCGGGTGGAGGAGGTGTCGGCTCCTTCTGTACAACTGTTTCAACGGCAGGAAGTGTGACTTCAAGGGGTTCCCTGAGTTCTTGTTCCACCTGCTGCACTAGGTTTGGTACAATGTCTTGAATATGCTGCCAGACAAAGTTCTTGACATCATCTCCGGATTTATCTAGAGCCGCACCAGGAGATTTGAGCATGCTGATTGGACTCTTGGTTAAAATACGCATAACTTCTGGATCTGTTTCATACTCTTGATCTGGTTTGCCTTTGAAGGTCTCGAGCATGGTTTCAATGGAGCGCAGAACCTCCTGGTTTTGCTTGGCCTGATTTTGTTCCATGTTACCAATAAGAATCTCGAGATTCTTAAGGGTGCTGTCCTCAAGTTGATAGGGACTTGGCGTGGCATATGAAGACTTCGCTGGACTATGAGTGTCATCGGTGTAGAGAGCATCATATGGATTGGCAAGAGCAGGACTCTCATTGTGTGGCATTTGCAAGCAATCCAAAGCATGTGTATTTAGAAACTCATGGATATCTACACAAAGACGGGAGATATGAAGAGTGTCAAAAGAGTTATGAGCACTGAAAAAGGGGATTGGATCGACAATGAGCTTTGAAACTAAAAACTAACCCGACTTTGTATCTATAGCCGCACTCTCATTCTCCACGCCATTCGGCGAGCCCCAGATGCGCATTAGAAATGGTTTGAGTTGGGTGCGATTCAATTCCAGCAATGCCTGATCCACATTACCTTGATGTGCGGTCAGCGCATTCACAATGTCCTCACTCAAGAAGTTGCCCTTTGCCGCCAGTTTGCGATACTTTTGCTGTCTCTGCTGGATGCAATCTGCCACCGCCTGCCACACGTTTCCCCCCGAACTCCTTAAAGCATCGCGTGCTTCATTCTGTGATATCGTTCCAATCGTATTCTCCGCCCGTTCCTGACCATATTTTGTGGAAAGGCTCTGTACGGTCTGTACCAGCTTATGCCAGTTCTCCCGCAGCCATTGTATGGGATGTATATCGGGTCCACAGTATTTTAGGGCTGCCTCCAGTTCCTCCACCGTAAATTTGTATAGTTCTAACTCTTTAAGTATGATGTGCATTTCAATCTCCGGATCTCGCGCCGGTTCGTGCTTATACCCAACCGAATCATGGGGTAGGTCAAATGGTGAGGAGGTCTGCTGTAGGCAAAGATCCATAATAAGTTGGATTAAGAGTAAAGAACTTCAAGATAGCGAAGATAACTTACATGTTGCAAGGTCCTTAGGTCATTTATAAAGTTAGGACGTCTTGTAACCTGTCCAGTGCTGGGTTGCATCGGAGAGGGTTCTGTGCTGTACCTTAGATCATTGGAGCTGCGATAGCGTTCAGTCTCTTGAGGTAATTGTGAGCTGCTTCGATAATACGGTTGTCTTTCCATCTTGACCGGCTCCGGCGTCCTGAATCGCTCCTGCACAACAGGCGACTCGTCCGCTTGACCGCCAAAGGGTACCGCATCGTAGGTCTGCAAGCAAAGATATTGTAACAACCGAATATTTGATAAATTTGAATTTGTTTATCATTTACTTGAGTGGATATGTTTTGTGGCGGCGGTGAGGTGCCCATTTCACGTGCCTGTCGAGACGTATCTTCGCTAGACTTGAGCTCTCTGGGTGGCGTACCGCCACAACCGGTTGATTTCTTCTGTGCCTGTGCCTGTGCCTGTGCCTTAAGCACCTGCTCCGCCTGTGCCTGAATGCTCTCATCCAGTGTATTCCAAATATTCTCAACGGATTCTAAAAGGTATTTATGGATGAGATTAAGAGTCTTTAGTAAGACGATCTAACAGTCTATCGGCTGCTACCGAAAATTCAAACAAAACTCAATGGTTTTCAGTTGGAGTTGTGTATTTCCATTTCGTTTCAAATAAATGCGTTAATTGTTGGGCTTACAAATGGTAGTTATTATTAATGTACAATGTTTAGTCTTTGATTTGAGTGGGTTTTTGTTGTTGGTACTGCGATTGGGTTCGTTCAGGTCTTGGTGCCCTCGAAAAATGAGATTTTCTTTTGTATCCTACCTTTGTGTATGAAACCCTTGGCCACTGTATTATCGGATTCGTTTTCCGAGGACGCTTTCAGCTTTGATTTGGTGACTGGGCTGGGTTTCTTAATAGGACTTGTAGTAGTTGTGCTTGTCGAGGCTGTGGCTTGCCTGGGCTTGGCTTTTGTTGCAACACTTGTGGCACTGCTGACCGGCTCAACGGGCTTTGTTGACTTCATGGAACTCTTGCGTGCGTGCTTCGTCTCCGGCATGACGGAGGAGTTGCTCTCCTTAACAGTCTTAATCGGGACAGGCTCTGAGATGAGAGTCTTCGACTCGGTTTTGGTAGATACGTGTGGTTTCTCCGGTGGCTTGCTGGGTGTCTTACAGCAGATGGCACATATCTTAATGTTGGGCTCATTCACAAAGGTGCAGAACTCGCATTCCCACTCGTGATCTGGTGTCGAAGGTGGCGGCCCAAGATCATCATCTTCTGCGGCGACAACAGCAGGAGATGGTGTGGCTTCAACTTTTTCTTCTTCTGGCTCACTTTCCGAGGCGGTAACTTCTTCCTCTACCTCCTCATACTCGGACTCAGTTTGCTCGGCCTTAACGGGAGTGGGAGTCACTTTTGGCACCACCGCAGCGGCTTGTGTATTCTCATCTTTCATCTCTGGCTTACGTTTGGATTCGGTGCGTCTGGTCTTCTGCTGATCAGCCTCTTGTAGTTTCTGTTGTATCTTCGCCTGAACCAAAGCTCGTGCACCGGATCCTTCCGACTCGAGATCTGAGTAAATGCGACTAGTTTTGGGTGGTTCAGTTTGGTTTCTCTTTAATGTACCTCCTCCACCTCCACCTCCGCCTCCTCCTACTCCTATATTTGAATCACGTCTTTCTGGTAACCACTCGCTCTGCACGGACTTCGCAATGGATCCCCGTCTATCTCGTAGCTTGTGCTGCCTCGATCCATGACGCTGCTCCCCGTCCAGCTCATCATGTCCGCCGTTGTTAATCAACTGCGAGGCGCTCGATAGACGCCGCTGACGCTGATGGTGTTGGTGTGACCTGGAGGCGCTTGTCATTCCGGAACGATTGGACACTAATGAGCGACGATCATCCTGATCCGAGTCCTCATCATCGGTCAACTCATCATCCCCATAACTGCTCCTCTTCCGTCGCATCGAAACGGACTTTCTGCTCGGCGTGGGCGATGCGGCATAACGGGCACGTGATGCTGCACGAGACGCTGCTGTTGGTGGCATCCCCATTACACCTGATCAAGGGAGATCCATCAATACTTGGACTTGGTAGAGCTGACTATTGTTTGGAACTTACCTGGATGCATGACGGGATAACCTGCAGCACCTGGATACATATTGGGCATGATGCCACGTTGAGTCATGAACACAGGCGGTGGGTAGTGCGGATGTTGTTGCTGTGGCAAGTAGCCCTGCCCCATGTTCAACGAGAGATTCGAGTGATTGAACTGCTGCTGGGAACCAAACTGGGACCACTCATCTGGGGATCTCATCTGGGCATGTTGATGAGGCGCCCAGTTGCCTGCCTGATGACTCTGACAACCGGCACAATTCAGTTGGGCCATGGATTGTGCCTGGAAAGAATACAACAGAATATTTATATCTTTCAATTAATATTATTGCAGCGATTTCTTAATTTTATTTATTATTATTTAGCATTTTTCCATTAAGTTAGAAAAACAAAGAAGAAAAATATTAAAAAGATGAAATAAAAGTAGTAAATACAGTAGAATATGATTTTATTTGTTATCAAATCGTTTGTTTAAATTTATATATTGTGTAATTATGATTTTGTTTTCGTGTCCAGGCGCTACAAGTATAGGCCTAGATTTTTTTTATTGCCATTGGCAACACTTAAATGAGAAATTAAAAAAGAGACCTCGAAAACTATTGGTGTCTAAAAGAAATGTAAGTCAGCCAAAGTCGAAGAGTCACTTTTTCAATACCTTGCCTTAAATCCCTTACCTAACTTTTACAGATTACTTATTATATAACCTTGTACTAGTCCAATATTAATACTATAACTAATAACAATACTAACACTTAGTAATCTGATTGGGTTTTTCTGGTTTTTCCACAATCCTTGCAACAAATGTTGGATCATTTATAATTTTTGCATACCGCAGATCTAATTTTAATTTTGTTTTCTCCTTTTTAGTTCATAATTTTTAATTAATATTAATTTTAAATTTTAATTCATAGCATAATATTTATTCTTATTAATTTTTTCTTTGCCGACGGCTTATATTGATGGAGGTGGAGTTTCCCTATGTGCCTCACCTGTTGCATGCGCTGATTGGCCAACCAGGCGCCTCCATTCTGTGTCTCGGCCAGTGGACGACGATTCATGCTGTTGAGATTGAAGACCGAGGTGCTCATCTGACGACGCTGAGCTCCAGCTGCCTGTCGTTGTTGTTGTTGGAACAACAGGGAATTGTGAAAATTGTGTGAATCATCCGAAAGATCAAAATGCGATGAATTCAAACCGGATGACATGCTGCCGGAACGAAAATGCGAGGGCGATGGTGAAATGTTTGACCAATGCTCGAAGTTGACGCCATTCGGCAAATGCTGTACGATAATGAACAGAGAACGAGAGAGAGAGAGAGAGAGGGGGAGAGACAAGGACGAGACGATAACGTTGACATAGACGTAGACGATACATTGATGAGGGGAATTTGAACAAAGTAAAGGGTATTCGCACAGTCGCATACCTGTTCATTGCTGTTGGAATTGCCCAGTTCATGTTGCGCCTTCTGCTGACGATATCGTTGCTGCAACTGCGCCATGCGATCCAATGTGGCACTCGCCTTCGTCTTGATCTTCTCCAGCTGCACAGATGGCGGTCTCTGTATCGTATCAAATACTGACTTGGGCGTCCCAGAACGCGACGACCCCCCACCCTCACTCGGAGCTGCACGCGGAGGCTCCGGCAATGGGCGATTATTCATCTGGGGCATAGGATTTGATGTCGTCGTCATCGTCGTTGTAGTTCGCCAGCCACCGATCGACTTGTGCGAAGGCGTCGGCGATGGAGGTGGTAGCATCTGCAAGAGAGTTTTCGAATTTGGGTCCATTTCGATTTGGAATTTGTATTCATAGCCTTTAGTCACAACCTATTCAAGTAGAAAATCATATTCTTGATCAGGTCCAGGTCCGTCTGTCAGAATCGGAACACTAGCTGTCGTAGAACCAACTATTTTAAATGCATAAAAAACAACTTATTTTCATAATTATTTGTTGTTCTTACCTAAAAAAGTTTTTAAGTATAAATATTATTTACATATTCCAAATAATTTTGATCAATATTGGAATGTTATTTATTAGTTTGTTGCCATTATATGGATCAGTTGAAATTTGACTTCTTGTATGGTAAACAAATATTCTCTAAAATATATCTCATAAATATATTTAAATTGTTTCAAAATCGGATCGCATTGAAATCAAATAGCTCTCATAGGAACGATCCTCGGAAGATTATATCATTAAATTAAAAACTTTTTTGTTTTGGATCTAAAAATGCACAGTGCTTTGCAAGGATATCAAATCATCGGCATGCCGAAGATATATTTTCTTTCTTGTTCGAATTAATTTTGTTGTTATAGGCGGGTTTTATTGTTCTTTTCTTGTTGTTGTTGTTGTATTTTTATTGAAGCATTCAAAATCGTTTACAAACTGGTTACTAAATGATAAATTGGAGCTAGCTATGTTGGCTGGTTTGGAACTTGTACTTTGGAGGAGTACTTGTAGGAGTACTTTGGAGGAGTACGGAGTTTGTTTTTTTGGTTTAAGAAATCGTGCAGTGGCGTACCTGTTCCTTGCGGCCCAGAAACGGTGTCAACAGACCACGCTTGCTGCGTCTCGGTGGCGCCACGGGCGGTGTGGCACCTGCCTGTGCCTTTGGTGGTATGGGTGGTGTGCCCTGCTCCACGGCCTAGGGAAAATCAAGTTAATGAAGCTGTATGTAAGGCAACAATTAAGTTAACTCACTTTGCGTATATGCTGCTTGCGTTTGGGATGCTTGTGGAACATGTCATCGCAGGAGGCGCAAAAGATTTGACCAGCGCACTCGGCACAAGTTACCCAGGGATTTTGGGAGCCGCACAATGTGCACTTTAGTTTGTTGTCTGCGAAAGTTCGAGATTAGAGAATTCAAATTAATATCAGATAAAAGATTTCCTACAAAGCTGGGAGAGGTATATGATAAGTGTCAGATATCTTGATGTATTGCACAGTGATCAATCTTAATTAAACTATCATTAGAAGTGGATACAATTATTTATTAAGTCAAGATCCAATGATGATCTATTTATTTCAAGATCTGTTAATATGTAATAAAGATAAAATTAATTCAAAATCTATCGATAAATTTTATAAAAGATACATATTTTGATGTTCTATTACGTGAATCTTTCAATCTACCTGATCAATTTAGCACTTCTACTTGCCTGGCGTTTTAATACGAATCTGTGTTGTCTTCATGGGCTCATTTGAGTACTGCTGCTGATTGGAGAACTCGATCACTTCGTAATCCGGTTCGGGAGTGCTTTTCGTCTTGGGTGGCAATGAGGGCAACTTATGTGCATTTCCATTTGGAGGAGGTGGCGGTGGTTTGGGTCCAATGCGTTCATTTGCCTCAGTCTACAACATGCGAAAAGTATTAATTCTTATTCCAATTCTATGTCAAATTTTCCGGATACTCACCACCCATGTGGGCATTGTGCGCATATTCTTATTGAGCAATTGTGGTGTCGTCATCTTTGTCGTTGTCTTCGCCTTCGTCTTTGGGATTTGTTGTTCTGCCGTTCACTTTCTGCGCTTTCTCTTTGATCTACTGCTGCGCTCAAATTTTGGGTATTATATAAATAGTTATTAAGAAAGATGTGCGAAAATGTAAAGACAATTAACAACTAGTTTTATTTGATCGTAAACTTTGCAATTTTATGGCTGATAAAAAAAGTAGGTTGATAGTTTTTTGCAAGCATAAAAAATACTTTCAAAATAGAAAACTAAACTGAGAAATACAAAGTTATTCTCAGTTTTATTTTTGTGATAAGTAATAAATTATACTTATTTTAATTTTGTGTGAATTCGCACTGTCCCAGGCACTTCAAACGACTTCATATTCAATTACACAAAATGCCAAAATTTTGTTGTATACATATTTGATGCATATTTTTAGCATCGCTCACCTAATTTTTGAGGCAAGTCCCTAGGTAAAAACCGAATGCAACGCAATTTTCAAACGCCCAATCGCCGCCAGAGTTGTTCCACGAATAAACTGTATAAATATAGGCCAAAAATTCTACATTCAAAACAAGTGTAAATCGAAGAACAGCTCGAATAATAAATACTCTGCACATGATTTAATTCTACTAAATAGTTTGACATGTTTTATATTCAAAACAACACTGAATAAAAGACCTGCATAATAGACACTCTCTTAAACTTAAAAATCCTTTATTTAATATAAGTATTTCATTTATTATTTATTTAACTAGGATTATCTCCAGATCAGCCTTAAAGTAGGCAACATTAAGTGTCAGTAAATTTATTTTCAAATTAGGAAATTAATTGTGTTTTAATTGCACCCAGCATTACTTTTATTTCTAATCATTGCTGGGTATTAATGCATTTCGGCAGTAGCAGTAAATTGTTGTTGTTTATTTATGAAACGATGCGAGCCAAGCAAACGAAATTATTTCTGTGACTCAATTAGCCCATGCTGAAAGCATGGCTAAGTGGAAAGGAAGTGAGAGACTGAGAATGCAGCATTTTTGAAGAACAGAAACAGATAAGGAGAGAGAGAACAACAAATATAAGAGCAATAGAGCAGCTTATTTAATTTTGTAAAAATACTCTCATATGCGAATTGCAAAGAGAACTTGGCGTCAAATAAAAGAGAATATTTAAATGAGATAATTATCTCTATCTATTATAATAGATTAAGCGATAAATTTAAAGTTTTTGGATAAAACTAATAAAAATACAATAAGAGAGAATTTAAAAAAAAAAATGGAATCGTACTGCAAACAAAAAATTATATTTACATGATTTTAATTTTATTTTATATTTATCTTTTTTGCGCTGATGTTTTTTTTTTTAATTTGTCTTATAAATATTTTAGAAATTTTAGGAAGAGTTAAAGACAGAGAGACATAGAGAGAGAGAGAGAGAGAGCGGTTAATATAAGAAGAGAAGATATACATTTATTCTAATTTTTTGATTATTTACAAATAAATGTGTCACAATCGAAGTGAGCATAGACTGCAGTCAGAGGCCTCTTCCTTCTGTGTATGTTATGGTCGTTGGCAGTTGCCCTGGGAGACGCACACACATTTAGACACACACACACACACTTACTCACACAGTCAAACGAGCGCAATAAACTATTTATAATTTCTTAATTTCTTGCCATATTGATAATTACCTAAATTTTGATTATTTTCTTTTTTTTTTGCACAATCCTTGTATACAAATTTATTAAAAAAAACCAAGTTTTTTTGCATTTATTTGGATTACTTATCGGAAGTGTGAAATGCCGTGAACTTTTAGTTGTGTTTATTTTTAGCACACACTTCAATGGACTTTTTCTTTTTATTTTCTTCTAATTTCTTATTCTTTTAATACAAATCCAATTTATTTCTCATTGTACTTTTTGGTCAGATTAAGTAGTCGGGTGCAAGACCCTCTATAAAGATCACTTACATAATTCGATTTAACTTTCAACGCCCCACCGCACTCAAAATTGCTGCTGCCAGCTGGTAACACATGAATATATATACTTTTATATATATAGGTAAATATATATAGATATAGACTATATATATGGATTCTGTTGGTAGCCGCTCGACATTAAATATTTTGCTACGGTCTCGTTCGGCGATCGTCTCCTAACAAACTGATTTGTCTATCGCAATCTAAACAAATTTTTACTATGGTCTAGAGACCCCAGTCTGCAGTTTTGAGGAACTTTGTCATCTCAGAAGGAAAAGTCAACGCCGCAAGTTTCTCAATTCTTGTTCCGTCTCCATCTCTTCCATTATATTTTTCTCTTAGTTTATTTTTTTTTTTTTTTTGTGTCTATTTTCGGGATTTTGCGTTGTTTTATAAATAGTACAGAAAACTTTTTGGGCCTGCCGCGTGTATGAGAACTTTTTCAAATTCGTTTTCCGTTGATTTATTTGTTGTTTTTCTTTTCCTTTTAAACCATTTGCCTGCATTTGTTTTTAATGCTGATTTTGTATTGTGACGTCCAGAAGCGGCTAAATAATTTATGTGATGTTGTTTATTTGTTATCTACGTAAAATTTTTCCTACATATTGCGTTATCGACTTGGCTTCATTTATTTTTATTGTACTCCGTACTAACTAATTTCAAGAAAAGATTAATACACAAGTGTTAAGCTCAACATATAATAGTTGAAGAGCACATTCTAATAAACATGAGCTATAATTTAATATTAATTAAAAAAATATAATAGTCGTCTTTAAAAGCTGTTAAATTGCTCTTTACTTTCTCTTTCTATTCTTTCTCGTATCATATATTTCTCAATAATTTACCAATTGAATGGAAAAGTTTTTAATATTATAATAAATATTTCGACAGTGCAATACTTTGTTGCATTATGAATTATAATTTTTCAAATATGTAAATAAAGTGAGCAGAATGCGACTTCCTGCTGTTAAAAACCAATTAAAAGGTACCACCCGCAATTTTCCACAGCACCCGTAATTACGTGGTCGTTAATAATTGCTATTTTATTTAATAACATATTATTCGGGATATAAGCTTTAAATCAAGCTCACCCAAGTTATTCAACAATATATTTTTAGTTTACTAAATCTGTTTGTTAAATTCTTATAATGTAGTACTTTTAGCGTTTTTTTGTTTAATTCAATTACAATTCCATCGAAAAATTGAACAAAATGGCATGAATAACAAACGTTTTTAATCTGTTTGGGCTGTTATAAATTCCACTTTCGGATCTATTTTTAGCATATTTATAAAAATAAATCCATAATCCAAAAAATTAAAGTGAAGCACGCTTCCAAAGCGCCACCTGCCGTCAGCAAGCCCACAAATCAAATAACAATTAAGCAATATTTACACACAAATACTTTTAGCCATACTTATATAAATAACTACAAATAATATTTGCGCTTTTATTTATAAATAAAATTTCCAATCTCTGATGCGAATTATGGCCATAATGAGCGCCTCACGGCGGCCGTTAATTTGCACAACTATTGAGGCAAGTCGAGCGCAACATGTGGTATGAGTAATATTAAATACACACTCATTCACTCGTACATTTGTGAGTACATAATAATTGCAAATAATGCCAACAATAAATGACATGCACAACGGATTTGTCAGAGGTTTAGAATGAAGGCAAAGACGTAGCTCGATAATTGCAGACACGCATATTTGATAAGCCTGCGGCGGCTCTGTTCCCGTCTCTGCCTCTTCCTCTGCTTCGGTCTCTGCATCTGCTGGCAGCACCCACGCTGACTTCGACTCGACCTTGCCTGCTGACGTCGACGCCTGCACGTGCATTCCCCACACACAACAACACAAACAACATAAATCGATGCTTACACAACGTGGCGTCTTAGCTGTGAGAGTGTGTGTGCTTGTGTGACTGTCGGCTATTCGACCCGTCCCGCCTTTCCGCTCTCTCAGCTGTTCGTAAACAAGCGAAATGCCGGCTGTTGTTATTGCTTTTGTTGCTGCTGACGCTGAAAGCTCTGCGAAAGCTCTGACATATTCTTATCGCATGCGATTTATTCGTATAGCACACGCGGACTCTTAAAGCTAAAAACAGAATTTTCGGCTGCATTTGCGCAGCGCGCGTTGCAGGAAACGCAAGTGAAACGCGTAGTGGAGAAAAAAAAACTGTTTTAACGCCGCCCACCGCGTGTCGTCGAAACGTGCCAACGTGCCTGCTGGCAGGGGAGGGGTTATCGAATTTTATATAAATGAAAAAGTTCAACATAAATCTGTTTTACTAAGTGCAATATAAAGAAAATTCAAACGAGTAATTTCGCAAATTTGTGCCTTCAACTGTGGCCGTGTGTGTAAAGTTCTAGGACAATAAAATAAAATAATATAATGAAAAGTCAAGGTAAAGCAAGTTTTCATGAAATTAAATGTTATCAAGATTGAAAAAAACTAAGAAAGACTACAGTAAATAGAAGAAAAGTAAATTAAAGTAGGAAAATTGTAAAAAATGCATTAAATTATGTAACTGCAGATTAAAATAAAAATAAGAAATGCATATCTAAATAAATAAACTTTAAAAGTGTATATTGTATATTAAAATGCAGAAAGTAAAAATTAATTATCGTTAATTAACAGCATTTTCTGCAAATTAAGCTGAAGCATAAAAATTTCAATAAAAAACAGCAAAAGAGGATTTAAGCAACTGGCCAGGACGATGTCGTGCACTTCAGTTGGCTCTATATACGAAAAATCGATACTTGAAGCCGCAGCAGCAATCGTCGTCGCAGTCGCAGTTGCCGTCGCAGTCAGCAGACGCAATCGCTGATTAAATGACAACTAAACCCAACACGGAAAAGCAATTGACAAATAGCAACTAAAACTAGACTAACCACAATGGTGGATGCAAAACCACCGCCAACGCCCACACCGGGCACGCCCCCAGCTGCATTTGCCGGCGAAAGATCGAAAATCAAATTGTTTATGGAAAGAACACCGAGCATTGGAGCCCTCAAGTCCAAGTTTTTGACAGTGCTCGGTAACAGTAATGAGCTGCTTAACGGCATATCAAATAAGGTAAGTCCATAGCCTTGATAATGAAAGGTTTCTAGTGGCAGATAATGGTTGGGGGTGGATGTTGTCTATGCTGCAGACAGACTGCCACTTTGGACAGTTTTGTTGCTGTTTTTATTGCAGCTGTTGCTGTTGCTTTTGCTGCTGCTGCTGCTGCTGCTGCTGTTGCTGCACTCGTTTGACCTTCATTTGGCACGGATATTCGCTTGTGGGGCAGCGGCGACCGGCTGGTTGGTTTTGAAATTCGCTCAGCTGTTTCCATTGTACTTGACACAGATACACTGCAGCAAGTTGATGGTCGTCTCCATCTCTTTCCTTTTGTCCTTGATTAAAATTAATTACATACGAGCTCAACTGAAATCCTTCCTCATTGCCATTGTCATTGTTTGTTGAGCTGTTAATTATGGATTATGTCTCCATCCTGCCTTCCTGCTAAGTAATCAATTTACTGCATTGCCGAGCCAAGGACAAATTCATAAAGTGTATCTGCATCTCTACTCTTTCTACTTATAATTATTATTTTTAATTTTAAATTCTGCTTTGATTTTCCAATTCAATTTAAACATACAAATAAATACAAGTTTTTTATCTGTAATATATCAATAAAGAAAATACACTTTTAATTTGTAAATTATTATCATTCTTGTAAATATATAATTGTATTTTATCTAATTATTTATCTTCATTTTTATTTACTACAGTTATTTATTTGTATTTTTATTATTATTATTCAAAAAATATGTTATATTTTGTGTGTGTATCACAATTTAAGATACAACTTTAAATTAATTTTCTTTGTTTATCACATTTATTTACAGTTGACATTGAGCAGCAGTAGCAGCGACTCGGATTACTGCGATGACGATGACGAGGACTTGCCCAAGTGTAAGTGGAGAATTCATTTAGAAGTATTACCTATATAATTCCATTTCCATTGGCAGTTGATGAAACCATTGATTATACCAAGATCGATTTTGAGGCGCGTCGTGTCAAGGCTCGTCGAGCACACGAGGAGATCATCTCAGGTCGTTATAGACAACCCAATTTGGCGCCACGTAAGTTAATGATGAATCCAATTAAAACAAAAGAGTGTGCGTAAGGCATTTGACTACCTCTAATTTCTTATTCAGCTCTGTGCTTGAAAATAGTTAAGCTTTCAGGTGTCCCCTTTACCAACATCATTAGGATCATATTTTATTTTCCTTAATACTTTAATATAGCATTTTAATTTAGCTTTAGCACACAATTTCTAATTTTAACTCTAAGTAATGTAATTAAAAATCCCAATTTCTGGTTCTTTCTATATTACCTACCATTATATATCCCATTATCTAATTAATTTAGCATATTCTTTATTTTTAGCAATCATGCATTTTGTATCTCTTTCTTACAAATTAAATAATATATATTATTTTAACTCCCCTTTGCTTTCAATTAGAAGATTATTTAATTAATTTTTCATATTATTTTACTATTTATGTTTTGAAGTTTAATGTTTTTAATTCCCTTGTCTTTGTCAACCAGTATATATTTCATTATTTAAAAACCTTTTTTATATATTGTTTTAATTATTTCATATTTCCTCTCTTATATTTGTAAATTAAATTAAATTAAAATATTTTATTTTTGGTAATTAAATTTGTTTTTATTTGACATAAATTTTGGTTTTATTTAATGGAATAATGCAAGAAAAATATGATTAAATTCCTGCTGTTCCATTTGGAACAGGTCCACGCTTGGAGCATTCTCGTGGTCGCCATGCCAACAAGCTGGGTGGACCACTACGCTCCAGTTCGGGCTCCTCCAGCAGCACAGATGGCAGCAGCAGTGACAGCAGCAGCTCCATATCGCTGCCAGAACAACCTCCAGCTGCTCGAAGCCATGAGATGAGCAGCACCACGCACTCCAACTCCATGGAGATCGAGTCCCGCAACTCGGGTGGCTATGAGAGGGCCAGAGCCATTGCCGGAGCTAGACGCAGCGAACTGGACATGCAGAAGGACATGCAGAGGATAAGTGAACTGCTGGAGGCCACCACAATGCCACCACAAATAGACGTACAACCACCCACAGAGGCAGCAGCTGGCGGGACAGCTTTTGGTGGTATTGGGACACTGGGAAGGCAGTCTTGGGCCGCTGTCAACTCCATCAGATTGCCACCTCGCAGTCGCACCTCGAACAGCAGCACTCTGACAAGTCTGCGGGATGAGCCGGATCAGATGCAGGCGAGTCCCAGCATGGAGTCCAGCGATTGGCGTAACTTTATACGTTCCGAGTCCCAGAATTCCGTGCCCTCTTGGGCCTCTTCTATCAGTCTGGATTGTCGTGCTGGCGAGGAGCCCGTCAAGGAATTCATGAAGCATTTCACACAGTTGCTGTTTAACAATTCAACAGCTGTTAATCTGGAGCTAAAGTCGGAATTTGGTGTACTGCTGCGACTGGAGATTGGACGCCTCTGGTTCACAAGGTTTCTCAGTGAGCAACGTAACAAGTCCAAGCGCCTGGAATCACTAACATTGAATGCTTTGGCCCAGTACTTTGCCTTGGCTCTCTTCGAATGTGGCGAATGTGAGGATTATCCGCCCGCGGCGGTGCTAATGAATCTCTGCTTCCTCTTCTACCATGAAGGTAAGTTTAGTAACTACTACTACTCCAAAAAGATTTTCCCACAGTGTGCTAGACATATTGTTGATTCTCGGTTCGGGTAGACTAAAAACCCTAAAAAATTCATTAATTGTTATTATGGCTTTATTATTTAAATAGCAATCTTTCTAATAAATAATTGTATTGCCTTAAATATCAAAAAGAATATAATAGCGATAAATTCAATAAAATAATTTTGTTAAATTAAATTCATTGAAGATTTGCAGCATTGTTTTGAATATTTGGGCATCTTAATTTGCTTGCAGTGGAAGTTCCTGGCTGTGATCCTTATCGGGAGTATCTCTTCGTCTCCATGCGTCAGCAGCCCATTTGGCAACACGCGCGATTCTGGAACGCTGTCTTTCACGAGGCCATGCAGTCGGAGCGGGAACATCGTCTCTCCTCACAGCTGAGACGTCAGCAGCGTCGCCAGGCAAAGCAGCAGCAGCGGCAGGCAGCCGCAGCAGCAGCAGCAGCAGCAGAAGCAACTGGCGACGTCCCAATGTCTCTACATAAACATGGTGTCGATTCCACGTCTAGCTCCTCGCATCATGGAGGAGCTGCTGGAGCAACAACTGCAATATCCAAACGCAAGTCGAGTAAATGCAGCCTGGGACAACAGCAAACAGTCAAGGATCAGGAGGACATTGTATTTCGGCAACTCGGGTTAGTCAATGCCCGAATCTTAAAATGGTGCTACTAATAAACTTGTATTAATATTTTCCACCGCAGTGCTTTCACATGCAACATGCACTCACTGGGGACCAGTCAGGAAATGTGCCTCGATTTTCTAAAAAGACACGTGGTGGCCCACAATCTATCTAAGGGTGAGTAATGCAAATAATCTTAAAGGCTTATGAGGTTTATTATAAAATGTAAGTGAATAAATCATACAAAATTATATTTAACTGATGGTACTTTTCGTTAGTTCGTATTATCTTGTTTTTTAAAAATTGTTATAAGTTGAATATACACGTATGAACAATGTACATATTTAAATTGTTTCCTCAGTGATTGCCTAATCAAAAATTAATGATTAAGTATTAAGCTGAAGAAACTGTTATGTTCAAGCTAAATCATATGCTAAGAATTACGTACTTTCTAAATATTAGTTATTATTTATCTAAGCTTATAAGATCACAATACAGTCGAATTTTGATACCATTCAAAATAACTTTTAATCAAAGAATCAAACCGAAACCAATAAGGTTGCGGTTTCGTTTCCGGTACGTTCCGAAACAACTATTTTGGTAAAAGGATCTGTTTCAGTTCTCTTCTTTCGGTATCAGTACCGGTACTTAACTATACACCAAATCAATTTCAAAAAATTTTAAAATGATAGGGTGTCGTTTTGTAATAATTATGACATCGACTTAAATCTAAATAAACCAGAGAAAAATAAAATAAAATTTTTTTAACAAATTTAATAAAACTCGAATGTAAAATTTAGATGCCGAACCATGATCAAATAACTTCTTAATTTTGACATGGTTTTTTATAAGAAAATAAAATTTTCTAAATGAAAATTTGAATGTAGAATGAATATAGAGGCCAAACCATGATCAAAACGACATTCCGCTTGCCTATCAGTACAGTTTTGCCAAAGTTATGACAGTTCGAAGTTGCTCAAGCCTCTGACCTAGCAACTTTACAAGTAAAAATATTTTTTAATTTTGACATGATATTTTACATGAAAATAAAAAGCCCCCGAATCAAGTTTAAAGGGTCTTTTTATACTAATTATGATATAAGGAGTTGATTGAAAGCACAATCTTGAAATTAAAAAATTGGAATTTTCTAAATTTCAAAGGGGGGACCCTTACCATTAAAGTGGAACCATGGCTATGATGGTCGAAAAATAATAGAATTTTATAAATGCAAAATATATAAAAGCAGAATGAATTAAGAGACCGAATCATGATCAAAATGGCATTTCGATTGAAAATTGGGTCAGTTTTCTTTAAGCTGTGACAGTTGGAAGTTTGTCAACTCTTTGACCTAGCAACTTTACTACAACCGTTAAAATCGTTTCGGTTTTCGGTTCTTGAAAGAGAATTAATTACGGTTAACGGTCACGATAACTGTTACAGTGTTATTCCCTGCTTTTAATACAATAATAATTATAGTATGATATAAAATTATAAAAGTCAATAACAGAAAATATTGCAGGTTTTCTGTACAATGAAGTGATTTTCTGGTTCATGCAAAATAACTATAAGAAAGTTCGACAGTTATAATAATATCTAAATTATCTTTATTCTCTTTGCCTTAAATTAACTATTATATTTAAATTATTTCTATTACAGACAAAGCCAAGCTGATCAGGGATAATATTTATCGTATGTATCATGAGACGGAACTCTGGGGTGCCCAGCATAGTTAGGTGTGATATGTGCTGCTTTGCCTACTCCATGAAATGTCCCATCTTGTTTAAAGCTCCAGCACTAATTTTATCAACTAAAAGTTTAAACTTTTGTCTCAACTCAAGATAACCTTTTTGACTTTAAGCAACAAACTTAAACCTTTAACAAATCTCTTGATGTACTGTACTCTTATCTAGTTAAAATTTGTACTTGCATTGTTGACTAAATTTTGAAAATTGAAAAAGATAAAAGACAAGTAAAAAATGAAATGAATACAATATTGATATCCGCAAATTGTGATAATAATATTTTGTGATTACTTTATACTATATCAACAAACTAAGTTTAGCAAATCATAATAAAATGAAAATAATAATCGTACATACATACAATATATTTCAACTAAAGTACAGTCAAGGAAGATGCTCGAGAATAAACAAATATGTAATTAACTATACAATATTCTGTAATAATGGTGCAATAACACACATTTAATTTAACATAACAAATAAAGTTCAATAAGCAATTGCAATATGCAAAACAAATTTGTACAAACAAAAGTAAATCTTTTCTTGGCTAAAAAATATTAAAAGTTAATAAATCTCACGATCAAATTTAGCAGTGAAATACATTTTATTTTCCATTTGTAAACCAAAAATATTGCATGAGCCCATATTATATACAAGAAATGAATTCAATGTTCAGTATTATATTGGAAAAGTCTCTTTCTAAGCATATCCAACTAATTCGATATGATCATCATGTACGTCAATTAAAAGAAGCGTTGGATCTCGGTGGCTATAAAAGTTACATCAAAGCATCTGTTTTTTGTTTTTATAAATATGCCATTTTGCCAAGTACATTTTAAATTCTTATTTATGCACCACTGTTGTTGCTTATTTTCAACCTTGTCTGATGTTTCTGTGTTAACTGCAAGCGTTTCTCTTTTGAGATTGATGCGTTTTAAAGTCGCTTCATGCTGTGAACGTAATTGGGCGCACACTGAGATCAAGATTCCATGGCAATTGCATTGTTGCATTGGAAAATCTTTTACGCCTCGCCGGTGGGCATTCGACTATGCTTAGTCAGATCATATTTATACATAAAGATTCTGCCGCTAGAGTCATTGATGTACGTCTTGTCGCTAGTCTGCCATCTATTTCGATACGAGAATACATTAATATTTTGATCAAGAATATTAGTTAAACGTACTCACTGTTTGGCCAGTGTGTTGCTTGCGGCTTGTGCTGTCTCTGGTTCAATGTCTTTGTGTAGTCGCAGTATGTGCTTTTTAAGTCCTTCGCTTCTTACACAGGCCTTGGGGCAATGTGGACATTTGAAGGGCTTCTCGCCAGTGTGCTCCAGAATGTGTGCTTTGAGATCCCGATTTTGGGCAAACGGTTTTGGACAGTACGGGCACTTGAAGGGTCGTTCACCGGTGTGACCACGTATGTGTCTCTGGAGATTATCATTTGTTGCAAAGGCTTTCGGGCAGTGTGGACACTGAAGAGTTCGTTCACTAGAATGCCTGCGGATGTGCTTCTGAAGATTGTCGTTTGTGGCAAAGGCCTTTGGACAGTGAGGACAAATCAAGGTGCGCTCGCTCGAATGCCTGCGAATGTGTTTCTGCAGATTATCCTTCGTGGCAAAAGCCTTTGGACAGTGGGGACATTGGAGAGTTCGCTCATTCGAGTGCCTGCGAATGTGCTTTTGTAGATTGTCGTTTGTGGCAAATGACTTTGGGCAAGTGGGACACAGAAAGGGGCGCTCTTGATCTCCAGAGTGAGTGCGTGATAGATGAACCTTAAGATTGCTGCTGGTGGCAAAGTCTTTGATGCAATGTGGACACTTGAATGGTTTCTCAGCAATAGTCACATTATTGTTGAATCTTTAAATGAGAGACTCATATTAAAATACTCAATACGCATGGACATAGATAAGTTATTATGTACTCACTTTTTTTCCTTTTCTGGGTGTCGCTCCTTGTTTTCTATTGTAGCATTGTTGCTTCCTTGCCAAACAATGCTCACATCTTGCTCAATTTTAACGAGTCCCAAGTCTCTGTGCCTCATCGTCAATTGCCAATCCTGTCCTCTAAACATATTGCATATTGCCTCACAGTGCTCCTCCTTAACGCAGCCCACATCTATCACTTGTTCCATGTTAAACGCCGATCCGAGTGACACTTGACTGCAAATTGGCGTAAAGGAGAACTTACCACTGGAGTCTTAAGTGTCGGAAACTCACTATTCAATTGGAATTCGCAGATTTATTTAATTTTAGAAGCGTAAACAGCTTTACTCGTCACTAAAGAGCTGAAATTATGTAGCGTTGCCACCTGGCAGATCAAAAGTTGCTGTTTATATGAACGCTGCCACCTTTGAAAATCGTAATAGATAGAAAAGTATCTTTTGAAACAAAAGTAGTTTTTTTTCATTTTTAAAGCTAGAATTTTGTAAGATTTATGATTCATTTTTGAATAAAAATATCAACTTTTCCTTCGCTGAATGGAAAGAACGAACTGAATCCCTGACTGTAGAGTTGTGTTGTAAGCAAGTTGGCAGTTTAGCCATTGACAGTGGCCTTGCCAAGCTGATGAAAAAGTCATCGTTGAGTTTTCCTTTTGCGCAATTTTCAATGTATGAATACTTTATCCAATATGAATTAAATAACTTATAACTGCAAGAATTCAATAAATTTTAGTTTAACAATTAAACATTTATTTTTCAATTTCGTTTTGATTATCTTTTTACAAATGAAAAAATACTCTGAATGGATAGATCGACATGGAAACAATAAAATAGGCAAATAATAACATAGATAAATTAAAACTAAATACAACTGACATACTATGCATCTTATTACATGAATTTATAGAATTAAAAATTAAATATTATTGATAACTTTAACTTATATCAATAGACAAGCCGGAAGCTACAATATAACAACAATTGAGGATGTACATATGTTTTGAACTTATTTGAATATTTTCTTTCGCTTTGTTACTTTAAAAATTATTTTTTTTTTTTAATATTAAAGATATTTTTGTTTTGGGCAGAATTTGTTATTGACTCTTGTCGATATTTTTCTCCATAAATTATAAATATATACAATACATTTAAAAGTTGAAGGCGCCTAAGCTCTAAGATAACTTTTGTTTTAGTTGTTGGTCTTGGGCCGAGGATTTGTTGTAGTAACCTATGCCATGAAGTTTGGCCTCATAAGGCTAGCGTTGGTTGTTACGATCACAAGTTGTTGTTGTTCTTGTAGTACCTTAATCCATCAGGAACTGGAAGGTAACGGAACCCATGCGATCACGTAAGCTGCCGCTATAGATGATGTTCTTGGCCCAGGCACGGCATTCCACGTCCATCATTTTGCCAATAGCCATATCATTGAATTGCACAGCAATCAAGGGACTCAGATATCCGGGCTGGTTCAGATACGGATAATAGTACGTTGGAATGCCCTGTTTGGGATAATACTTAATGTCCTTGAACTGCTCCTTATCCTTGCCATGATGACCTGCACAGGAGACCCAAATTTTCTGGCGCTATAAAATCAAATTTATTAGCATCTATAACATTTAAAATACGATCTCAACCGACCTCCTCGACGCTCGTATCGTTGATAAGTTTCTGCAGATCTTCGGGCATTGTGGGGACAGGGGCATCATAGACCTGTGGTTCCCAACCGTAAATCTTGTTCAACTTGAGGAATATGCAAGGCTTTCCCTGTTTATATCCATAACTGTTTGCTGACGTACAGGGTCCAAATTGAGTCTCGTCGACGACACAGATATCTAGGGGATTGTGTGGTTGATTGTAACCGCAATGCTTCATGTTGCGACCCTCGGTATTATTATAATCTTTAATTTAAATATATTTATTATACATAATTTTGAATTAACTCATCTGATATTTACCCTTAAGAAAATCGTCTATCAAATCAGTCCAGTATTCGATCTCAGCGGTCTTCTTTTTGTCGAACTGAATAACTGAGCCGCGTTCGGTATCTTCACTGATAGGACGAATGCCCAAGCCGGGATTGGTGCCTATTAGCGACTCCTCCAGTCGCCATTTTGGTATTTTATTATCTACGGTGGCCAACATTCCTTGCATGCAAATGGCAAACAGTATGGCGAGTATGATATAGAAAATGGCATAAAACAAGAAAAGTTGACCTACAAAGAGAAAAAACCATAATTTATTTAATTTTCTTTTTTTATATTTCTATATTTATTAATAAAACATGTAATTTATTAAGTTACTTAATTATTGTATTATTTTTTATTAAAACTTGTGTAAATAATACACAACAAAATATAAACATTTAAATGGAGCCCTTTTGCTTCATTTCTGTTTTTTAATTGATTATTATTAATACCAAATCTGTCATTATATAATTTTCTTAAAATAGTATTGTATTTAATGAATTAAAAACGAAAAAGGAAAAGTGAAAGTAACTAAAAATAAATTCTGAAATTGATATCATAAAACGGTTATATGTTACCGGTTCAAATATATTTTGTTGTCATTTCAATTATTCAACCGTTATTTAGCTTCTTGATCGGAAATCGAAAGCCGACAAAAACCGCACTAAATGCAGTAATTTAAATAAAGACAACAAACAGATAGATTGGGAAAAAATTCAAATAATGGTGGGTGAGGGGAAGTGGGTGAGGTACATGGTACTGTTTGAATGTATACACCAGTATTTCAATGTCAATAGAATTGACGATTCAGCTAGAATCCAGTGAGTTTGTTACTTTTGCTTTGAATGTGAGCTGAACGACAGACTGAGGGGACACCGGAAGGAGAAGAGGAAATTGGGCAAGGTGGAAGGAGAGAACACACACCCAGACTGAAATAAAAAACTATTGCATAAATATCGCAATGTTGACAAACCGAAATAGACAGCGAACTCGAATTCCCAAACAAATTAATCGAATGAATGATTATCGATCACAATGTCCGGTTCACTCCACTCACCTTGTCGTACAGTAGGCAACAAATAATGAATTCAATACTTAGGCCACGTCGGTCGACTTTCCATACTCGTATACAGGTGTTGAGTTTTCTATTTTCAGTTGTGGCACTCATCGAATTTTAATGGGTTGGGTTTTTGGGTTTGTTGCCAGGCCCCAAAAAGAGCGGCAAGAAAATTAATTGCGTTCAAGTCCGAGGAAATAAGTTTGGCAATGACCACACGCTGCTTTCCAGCCGCTCAAGGCAATGGCACAGACGCCGCCAGTGGCTATGACGCCAGCCGGCAGTCGGCTGTCGGCCAGCAATCCAAGTTGGCCAATCCAGTTCGGTTCAGTCCATTCAGACGGGCTCGGCCAAGGTGGCAGCCCGTGGCGCGTGTGTAACCAATATTGAGACTACAATTACATGTCAGCCAACATTCTTATGTCTTCTCCAATGTTAGATTACTCACAAGCACACAAACACACACACACTCACGCACTTCTGACCACACTAAGATTGTTCCTCTGTTTCCCTATCATCCCCCTGTCCAATCGATAAATTCACTTCAATTTATGTACAAGCAACTGCATATGACTACGAGTATGACAATTACTTAGCTGACCATGATTGATGGCCAAGTACATGTACAAACATATATGTATCTATAACAATTTTGGATTTTTATGGACAGCCTAGATTCCTTAAGGATCGAAATAAAGACGCCTGTGGGGGCATAAATTGTACAGTAAATGATCTGAGAAAATGCCTAATTCAATTACTTGGGCTATACCGCACTAAGCACTAAGTAGAGTTATTATGCCCCTGTAGAGCAACTAAATTGGGTTCTATTTATGGAAGTTTTTCTATATCAAATTGTCTACAAATAACATTCTTGTATTATTCCATTCATTTTTTAGGAAGACTTTAAGAATCTATTAAAAGTTAAGAAATTCGCTATAAAGTTATATGTTTAATTTCTTATAATTACATTTTGACAATTCACATCAAATTTTATATATTTTTGGAGTGTTTTATTCCTTAGTAGCGTTGGAAATCATATTGTAAATAAATAAAAAAAAATAAATAAGCTCTAAATTTATAATTCACCTTCAAGTTTTTGGAAATGTATAAGGCATCCTTTAAAAATCCACTTTAAAGTAAAGAAATATTGCTTAAATATTTACGCTTCTTCCGCTCAAAAAAAATATTTTTTTTTTCACAACTCGAGCGTTTAAATGGAGTACAGGGTATTTTATCGAATTATGTATTTTTGTTTTCACAAAATCCAAATACATAAATCTATTTCCTGCATTTGGCTTCGTTTTTCAATTTATATTTACATATGCGAGATGAATACAGATATACCATATATTCAGATAGATCTTCTTCTCTGGCCCGATTCTAATGCCACTCATGAGATTCGTTTAGCTTATACATTTCGGCATTTGGCATTTGCCTGGCATCTTGCCTTGAAATATATTTCATTTGACTGCTCTCTGAAGTACGAAAATAGAAATGTATAGAGAAAAATGAAAAGCACTCGAAATAATATTACGTATACGCCGTGTGCCATTTTGGGCAAGCTAAAAAGTTCAGTTACCTACTTAAAAAAGCGCTTAATTTAATGAGAAATAATAAAAAAAGAAAATAAAAAAAATTTAAATGATTTGCGTTTAAAAATTGTTTGGAATAATGAAAATATTTCTGGCCTAAAGCAATTTTAGCCAGTTAGATTCGCTTTAAATTAGCATAAGTCACATAGAATGGTATGGTGAGAGGGGAGGGGCACATGTAAGGCTTGAATGCAGCAATCTAGTAACCCCTAGCATTAACCACAAGTTTGACATTGTGACGATGTAAACACGATACATCTCAAACTTTATTTATGGGGCAATGTAGTGACCATGGGATTGGGGTTGGAATTGTAGGTGGGATGGGATTGGTTAAGTAACCAGGCGTGACTCAATGGCCAAGTTTTAATAATAACACTCTGGCTGGCTTGCTTATAATGCGGTAAACAAACTTAAAGAGTCCGTGACCTATTTACTGCCGAGTCACAACTCTAGTTATAGACCCAACCTCAAAGCACACCCAAGTTTGCATGACCACTGGGCGATTGATAGCATCGTTGTTTTGTTTAGTCATTTGACCACCCCAACGAAGGCCAATTAAAGTTAATAATTCAGACCCACTGCTGAAAGCACATATGTCCAGGTTTTTCTACTACTATATTTCTCAACACCTGCAGCTCAAAGCTTTCACACCATTTGTCCCAGGAGGGGCCTTTTATTTATTTGCGCTCCTCGGTCGCGTTTTTGTAGAAAGTTTGTTTATTAACCACAAATATGTGGATCCAACTCATTTACTAAATGGCACTTTACGAGCTTTGTGCATCAGATTCTCGACTTAGATCCATGGTCTGATTATGGCCAAGTTTTTGGAATAAGGAATAATTTGATTGGGTAGCGGGAATTAAGATCATTTAGCAGATCAAATGACTGTGCCAAATTTTTGTTATTATATAATGGGAAAAATCTTACAAATTAGGATTAGGCTAACAGTCTTTATTGTCTGTTTTAAGTTAACAGAGACACTAACTAGACAAAAAACGCACGTATTACAAACTATTTTATTTTGTTCTTACTATACATTATATTAATTTAATTATTCTTTTAATTATTATGATATTTACTACTTAGAATTTTTGTGGCACTTGTTTTTTTACAACAATTGAATTTTGTAACATTTATGTTACAATTAGTGAACAATTTTAGATTAATTTTAATTTGAATGCGAATTAAGCACTTTTGCTAGCTTTCTCAGCTCAAAATCCCGACCAATCTGCAGTTGAAATGACTTAATTTACGTGTTGCAGTCACGAAGACTTGAAACGCACTCGCTGGAAGGAAAGTAACAATTATGACGCCCCCCAAGGATTAAGTCAAGCTATAAAAGCAACAACTTGCTGGTGACTGTCATCATATTATACTCATTACTTCAGCCACTCCCCTTTTATTTTGAACAAGATAATAAGACAAACATTTATGCGCAGTCAATATAGGCAGGAGACTCCATCCATGCATTCAGGCATTCGCTCATTCACCCTCAAGGCGTCCTAAATAGATACCGTCGCATTGGCGCCTACTTTGTTAGGATGTCTACACCCGCAAATGTCTCCAATCCCCTTGTCCTCTTCTTCCTAAAAACCGAATCCTGCGTGTGTTAACCCCGTCATAGCAAACATTATGTGCGTTTAGTTGGATGACTATGTTGAGGAGAGTCTCTACTTGTTTGTTTTCACATATATACGACAAATTTGAGCAACTTTTGGGCAACATTTTGTCATTGTTTTTGTATCGCCTAATTGATCATTTATGCCTCTAGTTTGACAATGGACAAACTTTCACTTATAAAGTTTTTTCATTAATTGGAGTAGTTTTATAACCTGTAGATGATGTGGTTAAAAATGAGTCTAAGCAATGAGAATGAGTAATTCAATTTTCATATCGATATAGTTTTTATATTTATGCACTATTATTCTTAGAAATTATAAAATTTAAAAATATCATGGAGTGAATAGTAAACAATGTGACAGAGCTGAATACTCTCAAAATATTATTTCTTCACGGTTTTACACCCGTATAATCAATAAAATTTAACAGAAAAAAACCACAAATACTTCTGTGCATTTTGGACTCGTTTTTTTAGGGAAAATGTATTCTCTTTAAAAGGAGCTACACAAATTTCTAAAATTTTCTTTTCTGGAGATAATAGTATCTGTTAAATTAGATCTTTAAGATATTTTTATTGGACAACAATCCCTACAACCTACATTGATTTTATTATATAATAGGATAACACCATAATCAATAATATTTCAAATAAATTATGCAATTTCAATTGAACTTATTAGGTAGAAATTCATCTAAGCTAAAAGCCATAGTAAATTGTTTGGGTACAAAACTCAAAATTCTGGTTTGATGCAGTGTCGTGTGGTGTGTTTGTTGTGGTGTGTGTGTCTGGTTAATGCAACAATTAGTTGCATCTATTAATCTAAATAGGCACCCAGTGAACGAGCAACTGACTAGCTAAAACTAGTGACGGGGCTGCCCTCAAAACTTGGCAATTATCGGATCGAACTGGTTTTCAACATAACATCGAGTGACCTGGAGGTGTCTCCATTGTTATTGTTGTTCTTGTTGAATATATTAATTTAATGAAAAATAAACAAATACGAACTTTTTAATTAAAGTGCAAACTAAGCAAAGCAAAATAAAATGATCTGAATTTGTAATGAAAGCACTTCCAAAATCAAAAGCCCCTCAACCGGTTTCATTCGACTTATCACAATAACAAAAACAATGTAAATAAAAATAATTATTTAGCTTCAATTTAACCGAGTGGAAAATAAAGCAAAGCGAAGCGTTCTATGCTTTTGTTACAGCTGGATAAAATCGTTTTGTCTTTTGAAAGATCCGTGAAATGTTTATGGTTTGTGATCTTCGGATTACGATCTATTTTGTTAATTTATTTCACTTCCGTCAATTTTGCAATGCTTTCGGCAATTTGTGCCCAAACAATGATCTTTACTTATCAGTACAATGGAGGAAAAATGTGCTAAATATCTTTTGAATAAGATATGCTGAGAGTGATGGACTGACAAATACCCTGTACACTGATATATGACTTGTTTTTTCTGTCCAATATTATTTATATGATCGGAATAAAATGTTCAGGGCACATAATTCATGAAAACATAATATGTATACAATTTTCAAAATTATTCTTGTTTTTGTTTTATAGGATGAATAGGTATACAAACGTATCTAAATGATAATGATAATTTTATAGAATTTTGTTATTTATTTAAATTTGATAAAAAAATAAGTTATTGTAACAAAAAATAAATAAAATAATAATAGAGATTAGATTAACAAAAAAATGAAATGCTATTTTAATGAACTGCACGTGTCTATCGTTATAATCTATACTTAGTTAGTTTAGCAAAAAAAAAAAAAGTGCAGTCCTTGATTGACATATTTAATGATAGGGACAGGTATTAGCAAAATGAATAAAATAGGAATGGACCGACAGGAACTGCGAACAGAACCAATTAAGGGGTGTATACCAAATTGAAATATGCACATACATGCATATATAGGTAAACATTAATGTGCATGTGTATGTATGTAGTTCTATTTACAGACAGGTGTGGCAGCAAAGGGCTTAGGACTAAGGACAGTTGGCATGAAAAAATGACCAAATGTCCATAATGAGAGACATGAAAAATTTGACATAAAAAAAAAACAAAGACAAACAGTTGGAGTTAATTGTAAAAAAAAGTTGGGGACTTAAATGTGAGCTTATGGCCAAAATAAAGTAAACTAATTTGGTTAACTTAAAAGGCATTTAACTGAAATAACTTGTCAGCTATCGAACGAATTACGTATTGACAGTTCCAATTTCAATAAAAGCCTTGCATAAACAAATACTCATTAGCTGACGTCAAGAATACTTTGAATACCCGTATGTGCTATTGGGTATCCAATAACCCGATAGCTTATCGCAACTTGAATAATTCAGATGTGGCAAATAATATTTAAGTTTTTAAATCCAACAATTTTATTGCAGTGTGGAAAATCATGAAAAATTGCCGTTATCGTTGATGGGGCGTGAAAAATCTACATCGATGGGGCACAAACCTTGAATTTGTTTGAAAAACTTATATCGAGTAGAAAACAAATATTATTCAACTATATAGTACAGTGTTACACCGTTGATGAACCTCTCTTCGACTCTCATTGATATACAACCTGTCTCTCTTTCTTTCTCTCTGTTTGCAAAAACGTGCCTCCGTGTTTTCTTTAATAGCGATTTTATCTTTTTGGGTCCAAAAATTCGTATGCTTTATGAGCACCAAAAACGGAATTATATACGTGTACACACATATTTAACATATATGTACATACATATTTATATTCTGCCACTCTTGGTCAAATTTATAAACACATACGTGATTTTATAAATATGTATACATACGTGATTGTATGTATGTTGGCTGTTCAATGTTCAAATTGATCGTCGAATTTGAAATTTATAATGAAAAAATTCTTAAAATAAACCAACTTAGTAATTTTAGTCATTATTATAATGAAATATTATTTATTTTTGGTGCTTTTAAAAATATTATTAAAATTAAATAAGAACTGTAATTTTTTTATTATATAAGCTTTTTCGGCAGATATGCACATTACGCTTTAAAGATATTTTAGATCTATTCATTTTTCAAATGAGAATAATAATAATATTCTTAAAATTATTTTTAAAAAAATATATAAGAAATATGAAATATCTGAAACAGAATTTTCTTGAGACATAATCAAGTATGATAATATTTTACAACTTCATCAGATTCAACAATAATTTGATTATAATTATATTCTCGTTGTAATAAACATGTTAGAAAATAAAACTGATTCTTTGTTAATACTGTTGCAGTGCGTCAAATGAAAGCCGCAAGATTTACATAAATATGAACACATTTCAAAATAATTTTTATACTATACAAAGTACTGTATTTTTTGTAGCTGAGTCAAGGCAAATTTTATCAGCAAACAGCCTGTGCATAATATACATATATATATATATATATGTATATATATTTTTTATTTAGTTACGAGAATTATATGACTTTTATCTCTTTACGTATACAAGATTTCGCATATGGCAATGACATCGAAAGCCTGTTTTTGTTTTACAGTCGAAACGCAGAGCGAACCGGAGTAACAGATAATCTCTTTTCATTAGCTTTTACTCGCACCCGTTGCCGAGTGACCGACTTGCGTTTACATATATATACATGCTTATGTACATATGTACGTACGTATAGGCATCTAATTTATTTTGTTTTACAATCATTTGCGGGTTTCTATTGTAATGTAGACGACACAACACTAGATTGACGTGGGGTACAACAAGAGAAACAAAGAGTGCAAAGGAGAACAATTTCTGAATATCTTTGTTGTAATTCTTATTTATATCTTACCCCAACTTTTCGGAGTGCGCCCAAGGATAGAACCATCATGTGGATCGTAGAACATTTCGGAACAGGTTTGTTTCCTTGCCGGTTGGGGGAATTGATTTATATATTGGTCGCCTTTCCCGTTATTTTTCGACATTTTGGCGCTTTTTTTTACTGTTGTGTTCTTTTAGGAATTAAAAGTTTTCACAATTATCGATATATTTTCGTTTTTATGTGTATCTTTTGATAACTTTTACTGTTTGTTGCTCACGTGGACGGAGTACGTTTGTATGCAATGTAATTTAATGTATTTTTTTTAAATATAAGTATTTAATGATGATTCACTTAAAAGCTGGACAATCAACTTTTTTACAATTAAATTATTTTTTTTATTAATTGTAATTCCTTATACAAATTCCAGCAACGAGAAATCTTTGTATCACACACAAACGAAACAGAAAAGTTTTCCACGTCGGTTCCCGGTGCGTGCTGCGTGCTGCGCTCTCGAGGAATGATCACCAACTAAAACACAGAGTGTGGTGGTAGAACCGACGTCGACGACGCAGTCTTCACTCAACGCCGCTCAACACTCACACATGCAGCGCAGAGTCGGCTCTCAGTCAACACGCAAATACACACACACAACGAAAGCTAAGAGATACAAGTATTCGAATACAGACAGCTGTTGAACGCTTTTGACACTTGCGCAGTCATAACAAAAACAAAAACAACAAAAGGCCAAAAAGCAAAAGCTTCTTGGACAGTGGGTGAGAAGTGGGCGGGTGTTTTTGAGCGTCATGCCAACCTCTTGCTGTAATTGTTGTTGTGCCAGTTGTTGCTTTTGGTAGCATGACCAACCGCCCCTCACATGCATTGTGAATACTCAGTTTGAACACTCGCTTGTATGCAGACAGCGGCCAGACAGCAACAGTAGCGGGTGATTAGCAGGAGCGCTGCAGAACGCAAATGTTTAGATAGTCGAATGAAAGTTGAACTTTTCCATAAATACTTATGAGTAATACATGTTCTATTTGTTCATAAATAATTTGATTTCTAACTTATGATTCAGATTCATGACACCCGCATTTTATGAGCTACGGCCCTGGGCGATATTTCTAATACGAAACACTGTTGCTTTATAAATATTAAAACATAAAGAGAAACAATGAAAAGGGCACGCACACTAACTAAGCTCATTCTCTCTGTGCCGACTCCCACTCTCACTGGCATGTGGTGAGAGTCCATTGCCTTTTCTATTATGCTTCCCGCTCCAACTCTCTCGTATAGCTTGATTTGTGTCTTTGTTTACGTGTATTTGCTTTTGGTTTTGGTTTTGTTTTACTGGGAGCGACAACATTATGTTTCGTGTATTGTTTTTGTGTTTCTTTCACACAAAACATTTTGGGCGCATTTTCGTGTCAAGAATACATTTATCTGTGTATTTAAGTATGTACTCGTGTACTGTATATGTGTAGGTACATTGAAGCTTTTTTTGGCTGCTTTGTTTTGGTTTACTGTACATAGAAAATTTCTATTCGAAAAAGCGAAAATAAAAATATTTTCGAATGTGCTCCCCATGCGAAAAATGTTGTTGGTTTTCCTCCGATGACTTTGTATTAGTCATCATGCTATATGAAAAGCCTTTGTCAAGTAACAAGCAACACTTGGAAATTATTAATTCGCATAAACGAGCATTTCCAAAGGAGAGTGATAGAGAGAAGGCGAAAGAAAAAGAGAAAAATAGGAATCTCTAGTAAAGACTCGAGTGTCATTGCAAATAACCCTTGTTATTGCTCTTATGATGTTATAGCTTTTGTACTTGTACTTACAACGCTTTTAATCTTTATACTTCATTGTTGTAATCATAATAAATTTATTAAATTATATCTACTTGACGACGCCCTAAGTCTCCCTAACAATGAGATTGATGCTTTACCAAGTCAAGTTCTTTGAGAGCATCATGGTGCTTAGGAATGACACTTAGGAAAACTTTAGGCTAATAATCATTAGGACAATATTAGTGTATGTTACTTGCTTTTTACGCATTTCGAAGAAAAAAGTGAAAAAAGTGATGCTAAATTAATTTGCAACTAAAAAAGTTTATCATAGAATTTAAAATTAAAAGTACTTATTTTTATCTTATCTTAAAAGTGCAAATAAAATGCCTGATAATCGTTTATGACTGGCTTAATTTTTAACCAAAATAAACTATCGAGAGTTTTGGCAGTGCAAAGACACAATATGGAAAAGTTTGCATGTTGAGCTTCATCTTCAACTTGAATCAATCTTCGAGTTAAGCAAATCAAAGAAACAGGGCACAAGATTCAAATCTCTGGAAGCGCAGCGTGAGTTTGTTTAATCTTACAAACCAGTTTATCTGGTCCGAACTGAAACTCTTATGATCTTTCCAGCAATTTGTATGTACGCAAAGCTCTGATGCGTAGCGGAGCAGCTTCCTCATTAGAGAGAAGTTTTGATTTTCCAGTTTAGCAAAGAAAAAAAGATTTTTGCCATTTCTCTGTTGTTTACTTTGCTGATTTACAGTCATTTACGTGTTTCTGAGCGGTTGCTTTCAGCTAATTACGTGCCATTTAGTCGACGTCGGTTGTCAAGCCCGACTATAATTGACTATAGCTTATAAGTAAAATACACATTGCAGATATGATCAATAGTCAAGGAGTATTCTCGAAAAAAAATGAAAACGATTGAAAAAAATGTTTATATTCTTTTTGGCCTCATTATTTATTTTTATTTTTTATTGACTTGTTTGACGTCATTGTGAAGAGCACACTAGCTAAATCTTAATGTATCGAAATATAGCGTCATCCAAAATTACGATGTCTTTTCTACCATGTGTATAGTTTCTGTTATGGATAAGTAATTTTTCGAAGAATATTTATAGGTATTCGATAGATTTAAAAACAACAAAGAAATCTGAAGGTAGCTTTAAGTAATCCAAATAATAAAATATAAATGATATTTTTATTGGAATAAATGATACGAAATAATAATACGATTCCTTTAAGTTTAAGTACGTAAGATATCAATATATGAAGTTGCTTAATGAAGTTCAACTGCTGCTAATGATAGCAATATTCTAGTGATGTGAATCCTAATTTTTGCTCGAGTTGAATATCGAAATAGAAAATCGCACCAAAAAATCATCGAGTTGTCGATATACCGAGGAAAAGGGTATATCAAGTTTTATATCGAGTTGTTACCAAAAAAGAACAATTTGCAATGGCAAATAACAATAAGAACAATAAGAAAGTTAATTTTGTATGGAAACTTCAAAGATTTTTTTTTTTAAATAAATTAATTTTGTCGAGTTTCGATATTTCGATGTATTTTTACATCACTACAATATTCAGTTTACCTAAGACTTTTATTAGCACAATTATCAATCTTAATTTTATTTATCCTAGCTCCAGAAATAACCTGTTACCGTAAGTAGCCCAACTAATTTGTATATCTGATCTCAGTTTGTCTCATCTGCTACATTTTCACACCTAAATATTGACTTGGGCGAAAAAGTAGCCTTACATTTATCCAATGCATATTCGCTGAGCTGATGTGGCGAACTCTCAAATAAGTAAATAAATGTGATCGACTATGAAATACCCTAAAGAAGATAAACTAAACATAAAAATTTAACCTAAGAGATTAGATACATCGATATCTTAAAGTATCTTTTACAGAATAATTCTGAGAAATATCTAACATTCTCTGTGAAGTTAAGAATAGAACATATAGCACTTAGATACTTTGTAGAAATTTCCAAGCTATTTATTTAAAATCTCAAAGGTTCCATTGATTGATACGCTTACGCACTGTTGATTCAGTTAAAAATAATGCATTAATCAAGAGTAAATAGTGATATTTTATTAACGAGCTGCAGTGACGCAATTTGCTGTATCGCCAGAGATAGCATATCAAAAGAAATATATAAATATACGCATTCATATCGATCAAGCTTTAGTTAATTTTTCAGTTGGCCACCAAACACTGCTGACCAACGTGAAGCCACAGCACAGATTTCTGATTATTATCTTGATTTTGAGTGTTTCTATTGGGGTCGTACTGCCTATCTTATCGGGCCAACATGTGGCTAACAGGCAGCGAGACAGCAATTTGGTTTATGTAAGTCCAATACAGGCATATGACAAGTAATGGGTAGCAACTCATTATCATAGTACACAGTATTCTATTATGAAGATATCAACTTTATAGCAAGGTGTAACTCATTGTGAATTTATCTGCAGATACAAATTGTCAGACGTATTCCAAATTTCGTTTCCAAGCAAATATGATTTACTTTTACAAAAATTATTTTCTAACCTCGCTATCAAAATATTTAAAAAAGACAATGCTGACTTGAACTTTATGACCAAATGTTATTAGATTTGGAAAGTTTTTCTATCTGTAGCTATTTATATTATGTACAGAATAATATATCTATTATAATTGATAATAATCGTCGAGTTACCAAAGTGAATTTCAACTAAGAGAAGTCAATCTTGACTATGTAATACCTAAAAATTAATGAGTTTAAAAAGATTTTTGATTTTGTATCGCCCATTTTATTGAGAACAGGTTAAAGATGATTTCACATAGCCATAGCTGTTTAGTTGTTTTTGTTTTGTTTTGGATTTAACATTAATTAACTTAAAAATAAATTTTCGAATTTTTTTATTGGTGTGATTGTTATACATTCCATTTGACTTGTGTCTTTATAAGTATTTAAAAATATTCGAAAATTGTTCATAGAATATCGTTTATTAATATTGTTTATAAGATTGTTGTTATTATTTTAGTTAAAAAAGGGTTTTAATAGGTATGTTTCCTTGGAATTGTTCCTTTTAATGGAATAAAAACTTTATTTGGCTCCCAAAAGTTGATGCAATAGTTGTAGTTTAAGATTGTACAATGTTTTGGTCAGTAAGATTTATATCGCAAATTTTTAAATGTATTCATAATAATATTAATAATTATTATTATTTGTTGTTGTTCCTTTTGCTGTTGACATCAATTTTCATTTGTAATTTAAATTTAAATTTAAATATAATTCTAACATGTTTTTCCTTTTACGGGCTACTAAAAATTTTCGCGCGCTTTTAAATGGCAGTTTTAATAGTGATTTTTATGACAATTTTCGTTTTTGTATTAATTTTTTTATTTAAATAAGCAATAACATGTAAATTTGTCGTAGTTTGAAACAGAGCTAAATGAGATTCGTAATTGGCTAGCTTTTTTTTTGTTTCGCATTTAGTACAATCCTTGGAGATTTACTTTCACAAATCGGCATGTTAGCATAATATATAGGGGGAACATCTCCATTCAGCAGCAATATCATTAATTATAATCATAATTATTAGAATATTTCTTTGTAATAATCGCAAAATCGCTTGAAATTTATAGAAATCTTCTTAGGCGGTAGACTAAATTCTTGCTATAAATCTTTAATATTATATTTTACTTTTATTTGTATAAGAAGAAGCTACATTTAAAAATTGTATTATCAAAAGATGGTACTGGCTTTCTTAATCTTTTTGTTTTTCTTTTTATATATGTCTTTTTTTTGTGTTGTCATTTCTTATTTCGTGGTTTATTTTGTATATAAGAATGAAGCTGTAAATTGTATTTCTTAGGAAAAACTGAATTTTGGTGTTGTTTTAACTATTTTAGACAAACGATCGTCTTTATTAGTTGCTACATTTTGTATTTAATCGATCTCTTTAATCGATCAAGAGCTCGTAGTGAACAGAGCCAAGTCTCTCCTTGCGATCATGAATAATGTTGCGTGCCCAGGCTTTGCACTCAATATTGATGATAATGCCACCTGATAACGAGTCATAAGTGTTATATATAATATATTTGTTATTGTTATCCAAAATGATATGCAATCATATACTCACGTTTGGGACGCTGGAAGTGCACAGCAACGAGGGGACTCAAGTAACCCTCGGAGTTGTGGTACGGATAGAAATAGCCGGGGAAGCCACGTACGGGCAAATAGTTAACTGGTCCGATGTTCTCCTGATCGGCCGGATTTTCACCCTCACAGGAGACCCAAATTGTGTTGAGCTAAGTTAGGAGTAATGTCATCATAAGTATCTGACAAATTGTATCTTTATTGGATATTTACCTTGTGCGCTTCCTTCTGTTCGATCTCGGCGATGTAGGTCTTCAGATTTTCGGGCATGTTACTGGGCAAATTCTTTGAACTATTGTAGTACTCGGGAATCCAGTCGTAGATTTTGTTCAGCTTGAGGAAAATACAAGGCGAACTCTTATGGTAGCTATAGTTGTTCTCCTTGGTACAAGGGGACCACAATTTAATATCCACATCGCAAACCTGACCCCTTGGTGGTGGTTGGTTATAGTCGCAGTTGTAAATGTTTTGACCACGTCCTGGAGTCAAGCCGGGCGTTTTGTACACTACCAAGACAGGGGATGATAAAACAATTATTAAGAGGTTTGACTTTTCTTATAGGTATAGAAAATTATTTTACATTGATCTATTAGAATACATTGAAAATACATTTAAAGCAAAGTAGATAAAGTAAACTGGGCCATTCCATTTCTGATATACATATATAGGAATAGTTTCAGATTGATCTATTAGAATACCTTTCATTTATTATGATCCTACTATATTTTATTTAATCGTATACATGATATATTTTTATTCTTTAAGTAATACTTGAATAACCTCCAGTTGTTTATGTATATTACAATATAATATTTCTCTAATAATATCTTTTGATCATTAATTTGATCTGTCCGATACTTTCGAACTGACCTTGTAAATTGCAATATAGGATTTTATAGTTGGTTTTGCACGTGACCTATCTTTAACTATTCGATATATTTATTCGATATACGCATATCGCCTAGTAACGACCTCATTTTCTGAAGTTCTTCTTCTTCCCGCATACGCTGTGGGTTATAAATAAAAATTTTAGCAAAGCATAATTGAGCTATGTTTTTTACAACTGAATTGAATAAAAATCAATAAGATTTTTTTTAGTCCCAAATTAAAAAAAACCCAAAACATATGGCGTGTTGTCAAGCTCCATAATAGGTAGCCCTAGCAACAACAGCAATAACAATAAGAACTATAAAAATCAGTCCATGGTCATTTTCTGCATAAACTATAAACATGCAAGACCCTTTTTACACTGGTTAAAATCCAACCTTGCTTTCTCTGTGGACAAGAAATGGGAAATGCTAAGCAGATTTTCCCGAACAGCCGGCTCGACTTACCATCAAGGAACTTATCCAGGGAATCCGTCCAGTGCTTGTAGTTCTCATGCTGTGTGCCCTTGTACCAGATCAATGTGCTCTCCACATTATCAACCGGCGGCAGTGGGCGGAAGCCGAGTCCTAAATGGAATACAAAAAAGCATAAGTTTCAATATCTTCAATTCATAAAAGTAAGTAAAAGAAATAATGTTGGTTGTAATTTGTAATTTTTAGTTTTATCTGAGGAGCATTTTTCAATAACTAGCTAAGAGGTTTGATTACTATTTTAGATAACATTTGCCAAATTTGTTAAAAATTTTTGTCAATTTTGAAAATAGTTCTTTGATTAAATTAAGCTGGACTTTGGAAAAACATTTGTCTAATGTTAACAAAAATTTGTTTAGACAAAATTTTTGACATGTAGCTTACTTCTTTTTACTATAACTCACCTGGACTTGTGCCAATTATGGAGCCATCCAATGTCCATTTGGGTATACGCGGGTCCAGTGTCTGGAAGAAGGCCCACATGCAAATGGCCACCAGAGCAGCGAGTACTCCGTAGAATGCCATGTAAAAGATGCCAATCTTAGCTGTTAAAGAAAATATGAGATAAATACATGATTAGATTATGATTAACAATAAGTGAATTAAAAAGATAACTCAATCAAATGGTAAGAATGAAACAATGTCGCCGGCTCAATTGAGCTGATTAAATTAAACACTTGAAGTCGACTCAGTCCTCATAAAAGTCACTGCTGGGTTAAACTCTTAATTAACGAAGCTCGCGGAGTGTTGATAAATGAGCGCAGTTCAAGCACCGGTTTTTATCTCAAAGAATAAAAACAGATTAAGATTCAACTGTTCTATGTGCACCATGAATCGTGCTCGCTCTTAAAAACTTATTAGCGTAGAAATTAACTCTTCTACGCGTACTATGAATCATGCCAGTATTTAGGTTGTATAAGACTTGGCTCAAGAGCTCAAGAGCTGACAAGACTCGCTTGAAATCGCCTTTTACTCTTTCACTCTTCTACTCTTTATCGCACTCTCTTTCTGATTTGATCGCGCTCACACACACATGTATGCGAACGGTTAACATAACCTCAACTTGACTTATATCTTGACAACAAGCCACGAAATTTATAAATAGAGAGAGGAAAAAAGAGTGAGAGCGAGAGACTTTGTGCACGACAAAAAAATGTGTATAAATCAAGAAGAGTTGTTAAATTTAAGCGTAATGTTTACTGAAATAATACAAAACTTTATTTTATGCATTTTATGTATGTATATTGTCAACTTAATTGGAAATAAAGCAACACCGAAAATATTTGAATTAACAGCTGCTTAATATTCTCAACTTCTTGTCAGTTAACAAATTGTTAATTTTGGCATTCCTTTGTAAATTCCGTTTTGAGAATTTTCCGGATTTCATACTTTAACAGGTGCATGTTATGCAGGTAACATAATTATGACACTTCTCATACCTTAAAGTATGTCAACCGAACTTGTAAAGTGGCGTCAACTTCAAGTGGTAACCCTATTTGCAGGTACGAGTATATAATTATAATGTTTTGCAAGTGTTTAACACACGCCCGCAATAAATTCGTTTGTCATAAACTATATAAGTTATTTGCTTAAACACATATCTATATATAGATTTAATTTTCATTCCCTTAAAAGTCACGTTTTTGGGTGTGTTCTCAGAAACATCTGTTTTAAAGGGTTTTAAATATAAATTGTACTGAAGGTCAGTCAGTGTCATATCAATGTGCATTAAGGCCTTAACTCTAAAATTAAAGAACGAAATACTATCGAATGATATTTTATAACAAATTACAAACATAACTACATCTAACTCGAATCGTTTTAAAAAGTAAGATAAATTGAAAATTTTCGATGTAGGCCGCATCTTCTTATTAGAATGCATTAGAATGTCACCAGATCTCAAATGTATTGAAAAAAACAATATCGTAAGGTATAATACGATCATTTTTGTATCTTAAATTTCAACCGAACCTTCTCAAATAATATACTATCGAATCCATTTTAATCTTACCAATCTAACTAGAATCCTTACAATAGATTAGAATATTAAGATCTTTATTAAATATTCTCAGTAGAAAATCATTGATTGGCATATTAGAATCATCATTTTAATAGAATAGAACATAAATATCGATCAATCGATCTTATCTCGCATCTTTCAAATGAATATCAGAGATTAGAAAAAATATCCAGACTTACCCCATGAGGCACGATCTCGTCCCATAACCGTACCCTCTTTGGAGTTGTATAAAAATTCTCCAAGTTTAAATGGTTCGGGCTTACGAATATTTTGCAGATCATAATCCGTATTGGATGTAGACATTGGTACGGGTTTCGACATTTTGGTGGGTTGTTTTTATATTTTTGTTACTTTTGTGATGCTAAATTGTAAATTTGTAAGAACTTCAATATTGAAGTACACTTAATAAGTCGCTCTATAAATAGAACCTGAGGAAAGGCATTGGTATTTATTTCAAATTGTATTTTATTATTATTTTCTTATTTATTTATAAGTTATTGCGTTAACATAATTTGTATTTTTTATAATTTTAAAAAAATTGTTATTATTTTTATAGTATTCACTATACTATTTTGCTCATTTTTAAATTCACTTTTCTCATTTTCTGGCATTTGTATACACATTTTTACAGGTTTTTTTTCGGCTCTTTTACGTGCTTTACAACTTTTCTACACTAATTCGCATTTCCTCGGTCGCTCTCTGTTGCTCTCTGTCACTCTCAGGTGCTCACTGTTTTGTTTTGCTTCCCAAGAAATTCTCTACCCTCGTTCCCGGTTGCCACTACTCGCTTCAACGTTTTCACAACAACTTTGGCGCCTTTTTGTCCTGCTCTTGACGCCAAACTACCCCCAAAAAATAAAGAAAAAAGAAAAAAAATTGGATGGCCTCTTAGCACATTTCCAGTCGATTCAATGGCCTAAGCGGCTTTTTGTCGACACACTGGCGCCACCAGAAGCAATTTGTGCAACCTGTGCCAGCGTGTATCTGAGAGATACTTTGCGTCTTTGCTGTGACAATGCAACAGATAGCCAGCAAATAGGCCAAAGTCAAAATGAAAATATATGTAGAAGCATAATGCACAAGTCTGCCGCATATTTCCGTGTCGTTTTTTTTATCGTTTGTCTTTCTTCAATGCCGCATTGGCTTTGACCGCAAGATACATTCGTTTCTTTTGACTGGGCAACGCAGTTTTGTAATTATATTTGTTTGGCATTATTTGTAATTCGATGCCAGCACTTTTTAAACTTTAAAACAAAACAAAATGCAGACACTCTCGCACACACACACATATACACGCACACACGCAAACACACACATGGAGTATATAACCAGTGTATTTGAGTATATTTTGTATCTCTTAGCTGCTGAGCTGGGTTGAGTGGCTTTGACGGGGCCGCTCTTCGACTCCGTCACATACAAACAACCACACCTTTTTGAATTAAAGCAACGCGTTCTACGAGCACCGCAAGACGGACCAGAGCACCCATAAAAGTAGCAGATACTTTAATAACTACACTGGCGTTGTATATGTGTATATGTGTGTGTTTCGGGCGTGACAAAAAACATCAACGTATGAATGAAAATTAATCATATTTTTTGTATTGCACTATTTACATATTGATCAACAACAAAAGTAAGTCCTAAAGATACATTTTGTATCTTTTCTCGAGTATCTTTGGCAATGTCAAATCAGAAGCAACAAGAGCAGCAACAATAGCAATTCACACACACATCACTTGATGCTGCTGTAACTTTAACTTTAACTTTAAAATTAACTGGCTATTCCAGTCACACACACACATACACACAGGAGTTTGAGAAAGGGAGTATTTGTATTTAAAAACAACAGCAACACACTCTGGCCAGGCCAGGATCCAAATTGCCAAAAGAGTGAGGCCTCAATGAGTTGCACTTGTGAATACGAATTTGTTTGAACAATAATATGAATACCCGTTTGGCATTCAACGTTGCCCGGTCGCACGTTTCGTCGACGCTCAAAACAAACTGCAGACTGAAAACCGAAACTGAAACTGAAACTGAACTGAACTCTGTCCAACAATACAGCCCGCCAAACACACAGACTTGGCTTGAGTCTCGTCTCGGCGTTATTTTAAATATTGTGTCGACGCGTCGACAGAGCAACAACCACAGAGCCAACAGAGCCAACAGAGCTAAACAGCCACCAGGTCTGCCTCTCTATCTCTCTCTCTTCTCTCTTTTTGTCTTGTCTCTCTCCCAACTTGGCCCAGGGCTGCAAACTCTGAGCTCGTTTTGAGCGCAAATTTGCCTGCTTGGCACAGTTGCAACGTTTGGTACATTTCTACTCAAATTGGTACATTTGCGATGCTTTGGTACAGCGAATGAGTTGCTTTTGATTGAATAGAAGACAAATTGTAACTGAGAAAATCTTAAATATATAGTCAAAACTTAAATCCACCCAAATTATTTGGTAGTGCTTGTGCTTTTCTATAAGTTAATTAACACAAATTAATAAACAGGTAGATAAAAAAAAAAACTATGATAACAGGGCTTAACTAAGGAAAATCGCACATATTTGTTTTCAATTTTTTAAAATATGTAAATCCAAGGAAATATTTTTATATTTGTTTGTTTTATTTGTTTTTAAAGCCATAAGTAACTATGTAAAATAAAAACATTTGGTTGTGACTAGGTCTCATGGTTTGGGCTGAGTAGTGATCAGTTAGTAAGTGAGTAAGTTATGTCAAAGTATTTTATATATATATATATACATATATAACTAAGTAAGCAAATGCATTATTTAAAAACGGCTGCTAAATCTTATCAATATCATTGCGAAATATAAAGATAAATTCTATGTGGTTAATATAATAATAAAAAATATTATTTAGTACATTTATAAAAGTTGGGTACATTCTGCTTTTGGTACAAAGTATTTAAATCTCTCTCTATATCTCACTCTCACACTCATTCTCTCTTTTCTTCTATTTTTCTCTGAATTCGGAAGTAGCTTTTGTTAGCTCGCTTCCAGGTTAAGTATTGAGCTAAGGTTTGAGTTGTTTTCCGTAATTGATGTTGCATATATTTTAATTAGTCCCAGGCACTGCAATTATGTTCTGTTGATTTTGTTGTACAAATTGAAAATTGCACTTTTGACTGCTAGGGCTACACTGAGCGAAATTTCTAATGGAATTGCTGAAGTAATGAGCGTTTAAACGAAACACTCATGAACTCATTATTATTAGTTAAATGGCGAAACGAATTTCCATATGCATAATATTTTAATGATTGAGTGAATGATTCATTCTACAGAACAAGTGTACAAAATCTTTAATTAATGCTGATTTCTTTTTATGAGCTTTGTAGATGTGCCTCAGATATTAATGAATCTTACATAATATTTTGATTGTCAAGACTTTTTCAACTTGTCCAGTTCATATTCTTGTCATTAGCAATTTTCTATCCATTTTCTTGACGGTTTTTTTTTTCATTTTCTCAAATATCTTTACCGGAAACTTAAGCCTTATCCTTAAGATTACGATACATGACTGTTTGTTTTTTATTAAAAAAAAATAAAATCAAAATAAATATTATTTACAGTCTCTGATGTTTTTCTTAAGATTATTTTGTCAATGTTTCTATAAGCCTGGTTTTAAAATTCTAGTTGTTAAATATAATTTGAAAAAAAAGATATAAAAATTTTGCTTTGTTAAAAATATCTAGTTTTCTTAGCATGTTACCCCATCATTTCTTGCAGTGCACTGCATTGTACTCATTAAACACTTTAAGTTTCTGCCAAATTGTCCAGTGTAAATTTATAGTTAACTGCAGCATTTACAACATGTTGTTGTGGCCATGATGACAAATTCATTTGCACTCATAAATCTACTCAATGAGTCAAATGCGCGTCATGCCACACTCATTGAGTTGCCTCACTCTAACCTACTCTTCCAATCGGTCATTCTATTGTTGTTGCAAGATCGACTAAACCACGTTGAAAGGAAGCGTCGAGTTGTGTGTGTATCTTTGAGCTACTTTTCGAACATACATAGAGAGATACTCAGATACTCAGAGATACCGCATAACCAGTTTTCAAAAAACATTGCGCGGAACTTCATTCAATACCGCTGGAGGGTTGTTGTTGTTGCCACACTATTAAGGGTTGTTTTGCCGCAAAATTTACTACGCAGCAACTCCTTTATTTTTGGAAAGTTTAAAGGAAGAGGATGAATATGTGGAGTGCTTGTGCGTCTGCGCAGGATTTGAATGTGTGACAAACTCCAGATATGTACTTTTTCCCATCGAGAGTCGTGCATTCATTGAAGTTGTCACTTTGTCAGATGAATCATTGACGAGGCGTTTAAAACACATAACAGACCATGTTTAGGGCGGAACTGGCGAGCACAGGAGTTTTATAAAAGTGTCGAGTTGTGGCATGGCCCAATTATCATGTTGGCTTAACCAAGTCCTGACCATTGAGATTGAGATTAAGTAGAGGTGAGAGAAAGGTTGGAGATACGGGGTACTTGTAGATTGATAGACTCTGGCCTGGCCTGTGACTGACACCAATCCATTTGGCATAATGGACTGCCATTCAATGAGTGATATGCAAGTGGCTTATGACAACAGACATCCAACAGCAACTATCCATCTAAACGTTACTCTTCTACAATGGAAAACTTTTGCATTGTTATGCAACGAACCATCAAAGAATGAACTGCTGTCCATCAGTGGTAATCTGATCCCAAAACATAGACAATGCGATTAAAGCTGTTTGCGTAGCAACGGACCAGATAATACACACACCCTAATGTGTACTTTATTTGATAATTAGCATTTATATAAAATATAAATAATTACTTATATACAGCGATAATACAAATTAATCTCTATACAATTTTCTGGATAGATAGATACTTTTTTAATGTGATATATAAAATGTATTTTATAAATTCGTAAATATAATATTTTTTTCATTTGATTGAGAATGGGATAAGAGAAGAAATATCTTAAATCTAATTTCAACTGCGTATTCATAACAGAAATTATGATGAGAGTAAAGATACATTTTTGTAATTAAGCAACTTTATTTGAACTGAGAGACATTTTTGAGTGTCGCATAACTACAATGGTTTCTCAAATTGACGAACACTAAATTAATCGACTTTGCAGAAAGTTGTAATTATCTCTTGTCAATTTTTTTTATTAAAGATAGTTTTTAAATATTATTGAGAATTTTATTAATAAATAAATAAGTTGAACTCTAAAATTATGGCATTGTTTAAGTAGCATTACGACCACAATAGATGAGCGTAATATAGATCCTAAACTTGTTATGCAATTTTTAGTAAATAGTTTTCTCATTATATTTATTCACAGACATCGTAACTAAGATTATTTAGAATAGCTGTTTGAATAATTTTCTAGAATACCTGTTTCAACATATCACAATGTACAACGAACATTCCCAAGACATCTATATGTATATCTGATATAGTAATTTAATCAGATTCTGACTGTAAACAATGCATTTGTTTGAAATATCATAACATAAATCGACAAAGGGATTGTGGTGCTACACATTTTTAAGCGTTATGTGAATGAACATGTACGACATATATGGGAACATAAATGGATAAAAAGATTGAAAAACTACTAAAAGATAGTTGAAGAATTTTAAACAAATGTTGGGAAAAAGAAAGTTAATGTCAAAATATTTGATGTATTCTTTTTTCGAAAATGTATTTGTATCCATATTTCTTATTAGATCTAAGTGAATATTTTGAGCTGCTTAGTGAGATAATCCGTTAATTTCAGAGATACTTTATACTTAATGTGTAGCTGTGTACAGTTATGATTTGTCGTTCGTACAGATGTTCATGGTAAATAGTTTGATTGCATAATGACATAATTGACCGGCATATTGGATATGTACTTCGCTATGGTACTTATGTCCGTCAAAGGTCAAAGAGAACGTCAAACTGACTGTAGAATATAGGCAGAAACGAAGAATCAAGGGGGAGTCGGGCAATAAAAACGGGCGCTTGGATTGTGTGGATTTTCATGTATGTTTGTGTGTGTATCTGTGTGTGGTGCTTGTGTATTTTATAAAATGCGCTAATGCGGCGACAAAAGATTTTGATTAAATCCAAACTGGCACAGCTTGACATTTATAAAGATTTACGCTTTGTTCTGTCGCAATGCGATGATTTTTTTCTTTTACGTAACTGAGACAGATCCATAATCCGAGAATTGCCCCGACTTACCCCAGCTATCGATGGTGCGTCCAAAGTATGAGTTATCGTCAGGATCGTGGATCATTTGCTTGATCGACTTCTTCTTTGGTCGCTCCGGCGGCCTAGCATAATACTGTTGAAAGCCATCGATGCAGTCCTCGGTTATGGTCGGCATTATTGCAGTCACCTTTGAGTTCTTCAGCGCAAATGCAGATCCAAATATCCTTATCACGCTATCGTAATCCCAGTATTCTTAGCTGATCGAGCTGCCTTCTTTCTTTCTTGGACTCTGCAGCACACGCGATCGCGACTCTGATCGACACTTCCCGTTCCAGAAATTGGACTCAACTGAGCCGAGCTCGTGCCATAATCCAATCCAGAAGCTAAAACTTAACCTGCGTTGACGTCGCTGTCGTTGTCGACGTCGACGTTTGAAGTCGCAGGCGTCAAACGTCGGACGTCAGGCGTTGATCATTATTATCAACTTGATAACCACCATCGTGTTACACATATAATAAATAATTCTTTTCTCTCGCTTTGGCCCATGGACAGAGCCTCACACAGATTTGTTTAACAAGCTGCAGCGACGTGTCGCTGACGCAGTTCTCCATGCGTCGACGTCGGCGTTGCAGTCAGCGTCGTCGTCGCAGTCGATTTATCATATGCAAAATTGTGCGATGTGTTGAGCAACAGCAACAAGTGTCGTTCTTAATCAAGACACAGCCATATTTGCATTTGCACACTCGTAAATCTATGTTGAATTATACTATAATAAGTACATACATTGTCAGTCCTAAATCCGATGAGAATATGCTCATAACATCCCAAATATCCAAGACATTGTCTTTGAAAATAACTTTATATTTCAAATTTAAAAAAAAAATGGATAAGTAATACCTCGAAAGTTCTGCACAACAAATTATTTGCTATTTTCTTATGCAAATTCGAAAATTCATGGTAAATTTTAACTCCAGCTCAAATAAAATTATCCAAGTGTTTATTGATAGTTCCTAAGTAGAAATTACTGAAGTACTCTAGAAAAAGTAATTCAACTTTAAAGCAAATAAAAATCTTAAGTTGGTTAATTTATGCCAGGACTTAAAGTAACAGAATAAGTTTGGATATGCAGTAAAAAAATTCTCAATATATAGCTATTATTTTTCAATATAATGTGCCTTAAAGAGCAACGCTGTGCAACACTAGCAACACTATATTATACCCTGGAATTAACAAAATAGAACAAGCATGGTATTTTAACTTTGTGAAAATGTTTGTAACAGACAGATGGATTTTTTAATCAGTATGAACAACGTGAGCCGTTTTATTATTCCAGTTAATCTATAGATTGCCAATCTGATAAATGTATCTATTTAAGAGAATGAACTAAGTATTTTATGAGTTACTCTTCTCGCAAATCTAACCTACTAATTACACGAAAATTTCAAAGGAGATTTTCTGCTAAAATATAAACATGTATCTAAGTTATTCAATAAAATATTTTAAATTTTGAGAATCAACAGCTAATACAATTCAGAGCTGGGCCCAGGGTATCCATAGTCGAGTATGGATCACAAGTTTGAATATGGCGGTCGATTGACTCTGGAAGTGCGTAATTTAATCAGAAATATGCAGACAAAGTTGTACAGATGCCATCACATATACAGCCATGAGTATAAGAAAGAGAATGATTATAAGTTCAAGTATAAGTATAAGAAAATACTTGTATTGGTGTTAGCATATGTATACCCCAGGCCATTGGCATAGAGACAGGCGCGTGACACAATTTCGCTTAATTGAATTTGAAGACACTGATTATGTCTACAAAGCGTAAGCTCGAAAGCTTTAAATCATATATATATATATTATATAAATGCATGTCTGAACCTAAACAAAATCTGAGAATACATGTATAGCAATATGAAAAGTCAACCGTTCTCGAATTCGACCAATGGTCGTCGTACAGTGACACAATTAAAATATTCACGGCTCATCGCAGCTAATTGCCTGATGAAATATGATTTCCTTTGACACTGAGCGTAGTTTATGAATCGTTTCGTTCACTTGTCTCTGGATTTGAATGCCTAGATTTTTAGCTTTCTACTCGTAATCGTGCAGTTTATTGTCATTATTTCCATTAGAACTTTTATCGTTAGTTGAGGCTGTTTCCATTCGTTTGGCGAATACTCGGACAATTCCTAATTCGAGTATATTCATTTGTATTTATGTATAAGTACGCGTATGTGGCTCCGCTTTCAATTGTACCGATGTCGATGTTCTTGGGGCAACAAAAGAAGCATTGTCTTTCATCGTGTATCATATTTGCTCTGTATTATAAAATGAAAGAATTCAAAATAAATTTAAATGACTAATCAGCTTACAAACAAGATGGGAATTCAAACTGAAAATCAATACTCGTTGTTTTTGTTTAGCTTTAGAAATATTACTGTCATCTATCACGTGATGTATGATGGATAAATACAGGTATATACGAATACTTGTATATATGATCCAAAAATTCCTGTTTTAGATTCAATTTTCATGAATAGTTGTTGGTGGCAGCACTGAATTATCGATTTCTGTTTAACTTATTATGAATTTACAAATTCAGTCTATAATGATTAATAAATGTGCTTCAGTTTTGTCATTAAATATTTAATACTAGTCGAAATTATAATAAATTACGTAATGTGTAGCTAAAATTTGTTCCCTCAGCTCTAGGCATTTCATTTATTAAAATAGTAATATAGTTGATAGTTCTAATAGTACAGTTCTAATAGGTACAGTATTGGGTCGAAAGTAAGTGCACATTTACCCTGGACTTTTTTTTGTAGACCATTTTTAATTAATACAAGGTATAAATAGACAGCGTCACGTTATACGTTTAAGTAATCAAATTATTACAATTTTCTCTGTTTTTATTCAAGTAATTACAATTTTTTTCCGCCCAATATCAATGTGCAAAATATAATGTATTGCTTCAATTAAATAAGTTCAAAAACTAAGAACAACTCTATTAGGTTGATTGAATTGCAAACGTTTTAATTCACACATCTCAACTGCATACAGTAGTTTAGCAAAGGGCAGACAGATAAATTACTTTAATGAGACAAAATTGCAATTGTGCCGCAGTTTTTGAGATGATTAAATGAATGATTGAGCATTTCAAATTAGCGTAAGCTATAGAATATTCAGACAGAAATAGTAAAAAGCTGATTGGCTGCTATTGATAGCATTTGATTGTCTAAACTAAAATAGTTACAAGTTTTACATTTGGCTTCGTCGAAATAAATATAAATAAAATGTCTTATGCAACATTCTGCCATGTGATGTTACTATTATTTTAGTTGGGTATGCTTAGGATGTACTCGCAATTCACATTCAACGATCGCTCGGTACGCTTTATAAATGGCACACAAATCGACAATTTCCTGTTGTACGCCCACCAAGCGCCAAGCCAAGCGACGAAATTTGTAGCTCGAGTTCCCAGCTAACGAAAATTAGTCGGTTGACTGGAATGAGATGGAAACTAATCTAGAATGCGATAGACGTTCACATGCACTCGTAATTACGTCAAGCCATCACTTCAAATCTAGACCGTTAGACTACTTTTTTAATTGTATTCGCATTTTTTGTGCCACAGCGCGTATGCGCAGTGCGTGCAATGTGGCGACACAGTGCGGCCATCAAATGTACTACACAATCACAGCTATGCACGGTAAAATAGATGGCGCTGACATATTTGCTACTTAAGTGTATGCAGCCTTTCCAATAGATGGCGCTTTAATTTAATTTCAAATTTAATGGATAATTAACTGCTGTATTTGGTGTTGCTTTCAATTGGATAAAAATTAGATGATTTCTTGTAACTAAAATGAACTTTCACATTTAAAAGTAGCGAAATTTTTAAATTAAAGTCGAAAATTGTTTATTTTACCCCTTCAATATCTGCAATATAAATAAATCGAATTTAATTACACTCATCAAATGGACTTATTTTCTGTCGACCAAGACAAGACTATGACACTGTTTTATTTGTTAATCTTTAATGTTTATTTCACTTCATTTCAGTTTCTTACAATTTTTTTTTTTAGCAGTTGCTTTCGTATAACATTTCACAATGTTTTGCAGTTGCTGATTCGAATTAATTGATTTATTTATTCGTATTTTATATAATTCTATGTACTTTTAGTTTATAAGTGTGTGTGTGTTTGTGTGTTAAGGTTTCTTTCTGTCTATGTTTGTGTGTGTTTGTATGTTAAACATTGGTTATCGTATGTACTCGTATTTAGTTTGTTGTATATGTAATTTATTTATATTCTTTACTTAACCATATAGATATTAGATTATTGTTTTTAACATTTGTCGGATTTTCAATTTTGTTTTTATTTTTTTATATTTTATTAAACTATAGTTAGCAGCTAACGGTTTCACGTTTTATTTTTGCATTTTGTTAATAAATATTTATAAAACAAGTTTTTCATACAAAATATAAACTAATTACAATTATTTATATTTCTTTTATTTATGTATATTTATATTAATAACATTTATATCTTGAAATAAAATGTTTATTTACAATTATTTGGACTTTTAAATTTATAAGCCATAAGACATAGTTTAATTTTCATTTTCATTTATGTTATTTAAATGAGCGTAAGAATTATATGAATTCAAGAGAATTAAAATTATTAACTTTCACAATTTGTTTTGTTTTTTTTTTTTCCTTTAAAGCAGCTGATCTTAACTTTTTGTATTTGCTAGAATATTTACAGAATTATTTATTCAGTTAGTTTGTTCGAATAATAGGTAACATTAGGTAACAGTGCTGCAGTTTTCCAAATATTTTATTTTTCAATTTGCCGATTTTCTGGGGAATTAAAGTTAAGTTGAAAGTGTACTTATTATAGCTGTGTATAATAATCGTATGTGAGTTGGGTATTTGCTAGAACTCAAGCTGATATTTAAAAAAGAAAGAAGTATCGAGTGTGTTTGAGTGTGTGTTATCGATATCTTATGTCGATTGATTTATACTGTGTGCAATAACTATCCACGGTTCATTGTAGCATTGTAGCGCATTGTAACCTCTGAAGTTAATGTCTAATGCACACACATATTAAAGCATACTCTTAGGCCCGATTGACTATATGTATATGTTTGTATATTAGCTATCCAATCCATTCATCCATCGATTAGAACTTAATTATTAAGCTGCTTCACGCTGGCAAAACAATTGCAAGTGCAAATTTGAAGCAGTTATTGTAATAATATTGACTTTCATACTATTTGCCAGTGTGAATTTGCATTTCGGTGTATCTAACGATATTTGCGCTTAGTTTACCAATATTTGTAAATATTTGCTTCTGTTACATATGTATCTGTATCTGTATCTATAACTGTATCTGCATCTGTAACCGTAGCTTATCTAAGTAATCAAAATGAATCGAAATATGGTAAAATTAAATTTGAATTATATCCTCAAATTGATTTCGTTTCGTTTCATGACAGTTTCGTTAAGTTTATCAATTACATTTAACTATGCCTTACATTGTATAAAATCAATTAAATTACACTCCCTTCGTTCAATTACATTAAGCAATTTTAATTGCGTTAGTCATATATGATAGATCATATAATTGTTTTATTAATATTTTAGTGTGTCATTATATCATGCTATAGTTTTACCCTCATATATTATTTAGTATGTAATTGCTTGCAGAATTTGTTAGCTCTTTTGTATATTTACTTTAGTCGCAGGCAGATCTATTGGGGCATCTGTTGATTGGGCTGACAGGAACCGCAGCATTTCTCCTTATAGCGATGCAGCCGACAGAGGCCCATGGCTCGAGCATTTCGGCAATAACGCGATGTATCCCGACAACCAGTCGATGATTGAACTGTGAAAATAAATTTCGAATTTCAAAATTGAAAATTGCTTGCTAAAACGAATTAATGTTTAAATAAATTAATAAATTAAACAAAAAATTCATTTAATAAATTTCCTAACTCTTATTTTATGAAGTGAAGGTCAATTTCAAAAAGTTGAACTTTTTTGGACTATGAAAAATTAGTGCCAACTCATTAGAATTATTTTTTAATAGAAGTCATCAGACATTGGAAACTATATCGTAATTGTTAATTTTTATTTACATATTGCATTTATGAAATTAAATGTTATTCAAATTAAACAATTTTCAGCGCTAGTAAATAAATAAAATTGCTAATAAGATGTGATTTGAAAAAATAAAATAATTTGGTTAGTACTCAATATATTTAAACGGAAAATAAAACTTGTAAGAAACTGTCGTCTGCAATAAAATGTGATTCAAGTATTTAACGTACTAAAATACAATCCCGAAATTATGAAAATTTCTTCTGCAATTTCACAATAAAATTTTTGATTATTGAAATCAAAATTTGTTTAAAATTCTTGGGTATTTGTTTAACTTACTTTTGGATTGGCATGAGGGACTTTTGCACACCTTCATGACCGCCGGCCTGGGCTGATGCTTGCAGACGTTGCCCGCCGGTCGACGACTACCGTACCAGACGCACTGCAGAATGCGGAATTTTATGCCCTGACGACCACAGGGCGCATTGCACTATAAAAACGAATCCAGAACAGAATGGAATTGCATTTGCCATTAATAAAATATGCGCTCAATGTCCGGTTGCGACACAGAGAAGGTGGGAAGGTAGAAAGGAAGTAAGAAAGGAAGTTAGGTGCCACCCACCTCGGACCAGGGTTCCACACGCCATACGCCCTTGCAGCGCTCATTGTAGCATTCCTGACGCGCCGGTGGCCTCTCGTACTCATCGCAGGCATTGCCCATGCTGCCGTTCTCATAGCGGCAACTCACATCCCGACGCTGGATGGCCGTGTTGCGTCCATGGCAACGCGACTGCTGGCAGAGCGTCCAGTCGCCCTTGGTCCAGTGAGGACAGACCTCATTGCCGCAGCTCTGGAACGTGTCGGGCATATCTAGCCCTTGGGCTATGCACTCTGCATTCTCCACGACATCTCCTCCACTGATGTCGCTGTTGCCATTTGACATCGACGTCCTCGTCCTCGCCTCCGTCTCCGTTTCCTCACGCCGGCAGCTCAGCGAACGACGCTGTGAGAAGGTGCAAAGAAACAAAACTTTACTCTATTTTCCATTTCTTTATTTTTGCTACTCTTTTCTGTCTATTTTGTGGTGGATAAAACAAAGGCATAGGCCAAGCAGCAGGCAAAACTCGTAGTTGGTCCACTGCCTTCTAAAATATTTAAACTTGTTCTTGATTTTACGAGAGAGCGCGCAGAAGCAGCGCAGAAACTGAAGTAGAATCTGGTTGGTACATTTGGCTAATTATTGCACAAGTCTCGACAAGGCTTATTTTTAGGGACGTGATTTTTTAGACCTTGTGTGTGTATTTTATCCACTTTGGGAAGCCAATTAAGCTTGGAAGGCAGCATAACCTATTTTAATATGAGCTTATAGGTAAATATTCAAGTTTAGCAAATAAAGTAATTTTTTTGTATGTACTTTAAATAAATAATATATGAAATAATAAAATTCACATATTTTAACTATTTTCCAAAATTACAAGGAAAGATGTGAATTTTCTTGTAAAAGAGCATTCCTCCATTGTTGACAAATAATTTGCTTACTATAAAAAAAAATACCAAAACAGGAAAATGGGAAGTCACAAATTAGAATTTAATAATTGCGGGAGCTTTAGTAAAATGTTTTTTATTTTCCATTTCTTGATTCTAGTTTCTTAACTTTTTGTTAATTTCCAGAAATATTCAAATCAAGGACCATTAAAAAATTCTGGCAATAACCAAGGCAATATTATTATTTCAGCAAATGCTTTCTAATGTTTTTAAATTTTCCCAAATCCCAACTTTGGGTTTATTGCAATTTAAATGTTGTTTGTTCTTGTCTATTCGAATAGATGATAATGATTAATAATATTATCTTTTAGTAATATCTATATGTGAATCATACAAAAAAGATTAATAGTAATTTATTTTTATAAAATAAAATGAATATAACGAATTTTATAGGTTAAATCTATACAAGAATAGAGTATCTATTATCATAAAATGTTATTACATTTTTTTTTATGTGCAGAAATTTATAAATGACATTCTAAATGTGCATTCTGAGTATCGCTTTCATTGTGCTCTCCTCGAAAAATTCGCTGCATTGTTGAATTTTAGCTGGTGGCACATGCAACATGATGTTGCCCGGAACTCACCTGTAAACCGCTGCCCGCGGCACCGCATTGCAACGAGCACTTGGACCACTCGCCCAGCTGCCATTTGTAGATGTATTGTCCGATGCTTACACTATTCGCTGTTCTGGTTGTCGTTGCCGTTGCCATTCCCATTGCAACAGTCGTTGCCACAGTCGTTGCCGTTGCAGTTTCCCAGCGTGCATGTGGCAGATGCGGCGGCGCATTGTCCGCTTGTGATGCAGGCTGCTCAGATTTCTGGGGCACGGCCAGCATACGGCCGGCCTCGGTGTGGAGCTCTTTAGTCATAACACGCTCTGGCTCGTCCTGCTCGAAGCGTTGCGGTTCCAAATCCAGGCCGTAATTAAGCGACTCTCGATGCAGCAAATGCTGGCCACGCGAGTCCTTGAAGCGCTGCAGCGGCCAAAGCAACTGTGGGTTGAGATCAACAGCAAGTTCGGGTTACATATGAGAAATTGTTGGCTTAAATATTGAAGAAAAAAAAAAACAAGTTGAAAAAATGCCATGCACCATGTGGCATGCAGCAGCGGCAGCGCATGCCGCGGCAGTGGCAACAGCGCCTGCTGGGTATGCAACGGTAAATTTGCTAGGCCGTCAACGCGTTTCCGTTTCCGCTTTCATAACCTGTGCAATGCTATCGCATAAGTGCATGTGTGTGTGTGTGTGTGTGTGTGCTCGTGTGTGTAAGTGTGCTTTTCATGCATGCACACTTGAATTGCCCTCATCAATTGCTTCACGTTGACTGACTACGTACTGCGAAATCCGATTAGCCATCGAACTCAGCTGCCCCAATGCGTTGCCCCATCTTGCTGCCTCTATGCCCCCAAGCACTCACACTAACACACGCACACACCCCCACATACACTCAACAACAACAACAACTACAACAACTCTCGGCACTCAGCTTTCAAAATTTGAATACCAAATGCGCCAATGGATTTTTGGCCAACAATTTTCTAGTACTCGTACATATGCAGTTATTAAGTGAGTGAGAGAGAATGAGTGAGTGAAGAGAGAGAGAGAGAGAGAGAATGCATTTGGTTTTTGACTTTTTTCCCTTTCTCTGCTCCTTTCCCCAATGAAAAGTACATGGCTCGCTTCAGTGCCTCGCTGTTGCCTGTTTTTCGAACTTATTGTCAGGCGGCATTGTCTCACTGTCAACGTCATCGCCTGGTCGTTTTCATTTACAGCTGGCCAGAGCTCGAGAAGGACTCGGAACTCACACCGTGTCCTCAGTCTCAGGCAACAAAAAGATGATTTCCCAAGTGACACTTGAAAGCGACAAATACGGTCGCACAGTTTTGTTTGTGGATGTAAGTTGCTCTTGTTGTTGTTGGTGTTGTTGTTGTTGCAGTTGCATCTGCAGCGCTTTTATGTGCTGCTGTGTGAGCGTGTGTATGTGTGCTGCCAGTTCAGACTTTTTCCAGATAGATACGTCCGTTTTATAACTACTTCACCGTATAACAAAATATTTTTAATTTGGAAATCTATACTCTTGTAGTATTAATTTCTAGGTTTGTATTCTTTTTTTAGACTTAAATTTGTGTAATTACGATTTAACGGCAACCAAATATCATTGCTTTAAAATATTAATACAGATTTTTAAGCATAAAGGTCATAAATGTGGTATCTCCTTAAATAATAGTTAAATATCTTGGATATTCCCATACGGATCGTGAGATCGATAAAGAAAAAACGAAAACTAAAATTTCGGATTTCAGGATCAACAGCCGAGTCGATTGTCCGTCTGTCTCTCCGTCTGACTGTCCGTCTGTCCGTCTGTTTAATTGCTTTTAGATTATTGCTACGGTTGATCTTTGTGTGGAAATTCCCATTTGTATAATCAGATTCAAAAAAAGGATATCTATTAAAAAATAACACTTTTAAGAATTAACCTTTTTGTCGATCTCTGTGTTCTTTGTTTTTTTGTAAATATTTTTTTCTTACTTATTTTTTTTTTTATTTATATTTGGTTTCTACTGTTCTTGTGACGAGTAGTCGACATCACTGTTGTGTGAGTCCTCGTCACTTGTAGCTTTCCTCCACAGCCTTTTATTGTCACCGCAATCGCAATTGCAATTGTAATTGCAATCGCTGCCATTGTCCTTTCTCCTGTTGTTGTGGTTGGTGCTGTTGTTGTTGTTGAGGGTTTTGTCAATACTGTTGTAGTCCCGAAAGCGAAACTGGTAGCAATCATTTGCAGCTTTGCGTCCCCAGCTAACCCATACTTTCAAGCTCGTTTGTCTCAAATTGTGAACAGACTCAGGGGCTAATGACAGTACGGTAATTACCAGGAAACGAGCAACTGTTTTTGTTGGTCATTTGAAGAGATTTTAGGCTTGAAACTTGAGCCGATTGTGACTAAATGCAATGTATTTTTCAGTCAACCATTTTGAATAATTCAAAAAAATATTTTCGACGACATTATAAACGGTTATCGATTTAAGAAATACATTACTTGGTCCAATATATATTTACATTTAATTTATATGTTATTTTAAAAGGTATATAACAAAAGTTGAAAATTAATTGTATGTCTTAATTTTATATTAAAATTTAATAATAATTTTCTTTTAAAATGAAGACTTATATTATTTTTTTAAATAAATATTTAAATTTAAATTTTTTTCATAATAACTAACTAATAGCTAACTCTTAATTTCTGTTTAAAACTTTATATGCATCTTAAAGCAAATGCGTTCATCGCCTGTCAACGTGATTGCATAATTGTTTATTAACTCTGCTCTGTATTTTATCTATTTATATTTTACGATTCAAAAACTTTACACAAACTTTTCCTAGAAATTTCAGTTGCCTTCAGCGCTTCCTTTTACAATATTTTCCGCGCTCATTAGCATCCCACATGCTGAATTTATATTTATATTTAAAATGCATTTTTTTTTTTTGCCTTTACTGGAAAATGCGGCACGCACATCGTTAAATTTTAACGCCTGAGAAGCAGCACAAACGTTGCCAGAGACAACCAGTTAACCAGCCAAGAATAAACCAAGAATCAGGCAACGAAACAGACCTAGTAAATTTGCAACATTTTATATTTCATTTAATGTGAGCTTTAAATATTGTATCAAACAAATGCGGAGAACGCTGAAAACTGCATGGTGCTTAAATGGAGCGCGACTGCAGAGTCTAGCGGTTGGGTTGGGTTGGCGTTTTATCCTGTCAGCCTGCCAACATCCTGCCAGTTGAGCATTAATAAATAGTTGCAATCAAAATTAAAAGGCAGCAAAACTGCGCAAAACATTTCGCTTCTTTAAATCACTTGCGCTCCACCATGATGAATAGCACTGGAGGCTACGGGCGTGGCAGCTGAAGGGAGGCAGTGAGGTTGATGTCGACCCGCAGGCGTGACCAGGGGCAGGATATGAGTGCATCACCCAACCCCAACAGCCTAAATTTATTAACACGCTTTGCCGTCATATTAGCCGCGATTATGATTTTTGGTCTATACCATATACAATAAATTTGTCGGGTGCGTCGTGCGATGCATCCCATAAACAGTTGCATAATTAATAGACCTAAATGTCGAGCCATAAATTTAGCGTGACCGTGCATTGATAGAGACGCCTTTGGTTCTTTGCCACTTGGCCCTTTGGCTGTTCTTGGCTAATTGGGATTCGCATCGTAAGCAGTTCAATTACATGCAAATGATCAAAATGCATTAGCCAAGCGATGAAAATCGCACTCGTATAATTCGCATAAAAGCCACAACTGACAAATGCTAATCAATGAAGTGGCTCAGGTAAAATGAGCATTAGTCTGCTTTCAGGCAGATAGCTAACAATGCAATTAAAATGAAATTGCTTGGATTTGCATCAATCCTAATATAATCCTAAGTGCGCAGAAAGATTGAATTGAAAGGAAGACTTTAGATTCACTAAAAGTGAATTGGCAATAAAGCAAAGCTCATAATAGCAGCAGCAAGTTATTAAGTCCTAATTGTAAATAGTAAAACACATCTCGTGATTCAACTTAATTTAATGATAAGAGAGATAATTAGCTGCGTATTTCATGTCTGACTTTCTTAAGATTGTAAGGTGCGTAAATCGTACCTTGAAGATGATATTTAAAACAATAACTCTTTATAACTCATATAATGCTATATAATAATAAACTGAAAACACACGGCTAGAATAGATAGATGACAAAAACATAATTTAATAATTAAGCTATTGTCAGAAATCTACTAAACAAATAGTGCGATTCTTATTTTTTATTGTTGCTATTTAATGTTAACCTTTCCCTCGATTTTTTGCCGCTGAATTATTGTTAGCAAAGATTGATTAATTGTGCAACTGAGTCAGATTTTTCATACATTGTCATATAAATATGTTTAGTTTTGTATTAAAAAAATAATAAAAATATATAAAAAATAATATATTATAAATATCTACAAACTTCAAATTTCTGTGCCCCACAAAATTGAACAACTAGTTGAGTTTTCAACTTTATAATCGGATTTTTCGATGGTAAACAATAGATAAGCTTAAAGTTAATTGATTAAGATCCTAACTAGGTGGCTTTAAATTTGAATGTGTTTATAACAGTATTAAATTCAACAATTGCCACAATAGAATCAACTTTTGTTTCACAGTGCAACTGAATGAAATGCAAATATATATATTATTTTTAATAATATTGGAAAATGATTATTATGAGCAGTCGAGCGAGGAAGCCGCAAAGAGTTAATCAATGTGCCGCAAGCACTTGACCCCAAAAAAAACAGTTATTATTGTATTTATCAAACACACACACATACACAGAGTGGCATATGTGAGTGTGTGTGTTTATGTGGCTTAAATACAGACAGCTAAAATCTGGCGGCCAATATTGCAAATGGCCAACTCTACTCGCACAAAAGCCGCTTCATATAATTTTTTTGCGGTTCACATATTTTGTCGGCTAACCATAAAATGTGCAACAAAATGTTGGAAATTAGATAAAATCGCTTTGCAACTACATATTTGTGAGCACGTTTAAGTATCTGTGTATGTGTGTACTGGTGTGGGTTACAATTTAACGGTAGCTAGCTTTGATAAATACGGCTTAAAAGGGTTCTGTCGCCGTACCGAGCCCAATCCACCCACAAAACTGCACTTAAAGTTGAGGGTGTTTGGCTTTTGGGCCACGATAGCGCGATACGCTTGGCTGTGCATCATAAATTATTTTTGCCTAATCTGCATATGGCAACGGATATGGCAAATCGGCTACAGTCTGTGCGAGCAGTTGTTGTACTTACTTGCTGTAGCAGAAGCTGTGCTTAAATCTCAACGGTTTTATTTAGTTGCCGTTGCTGCATAAATATCTAAGTAGTAGAAACCGCGACACCCTATGACAGTCCCACACACACACACAGAAGCAGTGTTAACTTGGCAAGCGGCAGGTGTAAAGGCAACTTTTGACTGAAAGCTAATTTTCTATGCCAAAAATTTGTTTGGCCTTATATAACTTTTATGAACTGATTGACGTTGAAGAGGGTGGAGAGGGGTACCAAGCGAGAGCAGTATGAAGAGGGGAGTAAACATTGCAATGAACTCGCGCGGCAAAAACTTTTCAATTAATAAATTAAGTTTACGGCAAAAAAAAATTGTTGCTAATTGTTTGATGGTCTGCTCACACACACACACACACACACACACACACAGAATACACATTAAACAAACGTTGGGCGTTGAGGTCGCTGTGGGCGTGGCACTTACCTAGCCAGCATACCCCTCAAAAAAATAAATTTGTGGCAAGTGCCGCTGCTGCTGCTGGCATTCATTGGAAGCGAGAAAAGCTCATTAAAAACTTTTACAAATGCATAATAAATAAGTTACAAATTATTATTTCATATAAGTATAAGAATTTGATATGCGTTGAGTGATATTCTGACATGCAAATCAACGAAATGCAACTTTATGATCATTTAAAAAAACATGCAATCTAAGCTGTGCATATTTGCAACATTAATTACAATATATATTTTTGTAATTAAATTACTCAGTTAAATTATATGTATTATAATATATTTGAACACTTTAAGCTTTGGTTTTTAAAGCCCAGGTCTATGGCTAAGAAATTTGTAAGTGATCTGTTGACTTTTTTACGAGGTATTTTCTAGTTTAAGCTCTGCCGAAAAACTTTCTTAATTAGTAAATTTAAATTGTAATTAAATAATCATTGCCATTAGCTAACTGGTAAAAATTTTCTAGCTTTAATTTAACAAATTAAATTATCATTATGTGATTTATTTTTGCTTTCCTTTCTGTTGACTAATTTTGAGAAAAATAATGAATTAATAAACAATAAATTTATAAACATCTGTTCAGTAAATAATACAGATTATAAAATTTGTAGCAAGCACATTAATTTATTTTATAATTTAAATACACGTATTAAAATAAGGCATACATTTTCTTTAAATAACTGATAAATCAGATTCTGATATTTGTTTCCTGATCGAAAACGTTTATAAAAGATATACCTATCTATCAATATATATATTGAAAGATAATTTAGATACTCGTATTTAATTATGCTCAAAGTCTTTAATTAAATCATTTTTTTATAATTTGAAACTGCTCATTATTTTGAATTTTAATCTTAAATTAAAGGACTTCGTTGTAAAAGACATACTTTCATAGGAAGTTTATTCTAAATGTGATTTAATTCTGTAGCTTTATGAAAAATGTGTTTACTTGGTTAGGAAAATGCCTTAAATAAACTGTAGATGTCGAAACGGCATGCTAACGTGAAATATTAATAATTTGAAATTAAATTAAATGGTTTTAATGCATATTCTGCAAAATTAGGTCTTTGCACTTTTTGCGATATTTTTGGTGGCAAACATGCAATGCTTCTGCTTTCAATTGTTTGCTTTTTGCCATTTTACCATTTCCCAATTGGTCTATGTTTTCGTTTTATTCTTTTTCTTTTTTGTTGGTTTCTCTCATTTCGCCATTATTTCAATTGTTTGCTCATTTCACAATGCACAAAATGCAAATAAAAGTCAGCAGAAATTGTCTTTGATAACAAATACTTTTGGCGATGGCGGCAAAGCGCGCAAAGAGCTAATGCCTCAAGTAAAATACCTTTGGCCAATTTTATGCAAATCTTTTACGTAATTAAATATGACGTGATATAAATTTTGAGAGCATCTGCTTTAACTGTTTACGCGCTTGATTCAGACAAAGATGGATAGATGTAAAGTGGAATGGCATTCGAGTAATAGTCATAAAAAAGTTTTACCTACATTGCACATTATTCAGATTACGAGTACATATTTGTGTTGTCCATTGTTGTAGTTGTTGGGGTTTGTGTTGTTGTTTAATTGTGTGAGGGTTTTGACATTAAGCATCGCAATGCCCCCAACCCCAAAAAGCGAGCGGGAAATCAAAAATTGTTGTTTCGGGGGTATACGTAATACATATATATGTGAAAAGATAGACCAAAACGTGTTGATAAATCAAAGAAGTTACAGATACATAAGTGAGAACGGCTTAAAATCATGCAACGAAGTGCCAACAAAGAGAACGAAATAAGAACAGCATGCAAAAAAGGCAACAAATAACAAAAAGGCGACTGCTCCATCCAATTAAATTTAAATAAAAAAAATGATATTTATATATGCTTCCAATTAAAAGATAACAACATGTAGTCATAATAATAGTAACATGGAAATTATTATGAGTACTCGTCTCTTACAGTAAGAACTGTTGAAAATTTAAGCTACATTTGGATGCACTTCTCATTGACTAATTGGAAACCCCTGTGAAGGGGTGAAACAGTGACCGAGTCCCAGGTCGAAGACAAATATGCACAGGCTACAAATTTATATGCACAACTTTGGCAATTTGCATGGCATACACATATATAGACATACAAAGACACACCCACGACCAGATTCGCTTGAAGTGCACTAATTACACGCACATGCATTTTGACCTGGCCTGGTTGAGCCCAGGTAATAATTACAATTACAATTACACTGCGATATATGGGCACAGTGAAAGAAAGAATTTAATGAAAAAAACTGGCGTGAAAAAGAAGAAGCGATACAAAATGATTGCATTTAAATCAAAAACAATCTCAAATGAAGGAATACGAACAACAAGAAACAAGAAACTATATAAAAGAACCAAATGGAAACGAACCAAACCAAACCAATCCAATCCAATGAAATGCAAAGGATGGCTCACCTGAAGGTTGCTCAGCAATGCCTGGAAATAGGGCATGGCCAGTAGAGTCTTGGTGCGACTGCTGCCGCTGCTGGCACTCGCCGGCTGTGGAACCCTGTCCTGGGTTTGCACTAATTGCGAATGCTTCATAAACACATGAATGTGCATATGCATTGGTGTAGAGGGGAAGAGAATAAATTCACAAAATATTTATTATATATTTAGTATTTAAAAAGGAGTAATGAGTTCAAAAATTCAAAACCGAAAAAATTATCCAGATAAATGAGAGAGAACTGCAATTATTCAATTTTGATGGAGTATGCTGGAAATTTACAAATTGCTGATTTTTTTCTTTTTTACTTTTACTATTTTTTAAAGTTTTTTTTTTAACATTTTAAGTAAAAATTATTATTTAAAAATTATGAAATAGCTATAATTTTTAATTGTTATTTTAAAAATCCAATGTAAATCTTAATTTTGATTTTTATTAACATGAGAACGATTTGAAATTATACAGCAAGTTCTGATTACCAAACTAAAGCAAAATGTATTTCTCTTTTAACTTCAGGAAATGCAGATGTTTATTACCAAAAAATTTCAATTTTTTGATCTTTTATATGTATTTATAACATACACATAATAACAACAAATTTCTTATTAATTTAAAAAAAAACATTTGTACTTTACAAGAAACGGTTAAATGGTAGTAAAAATACGCAATGATTCATCGATAATTCTAATATATTCTTCAAATTAGTCTATCTTACACTAAATACTAATAGATTTTAAAGCTGCTTTAATTTTTATAATCATGTCTGGATTGTTTCTCTGATTGTGGAATAAATTCATTCGAATTTTGATGCTCATCTATGCTGCAGTCAATATGCAATTTTATTCAGAGCCAAACCCAATTCTTACTCCTCACAGTAACTCAATCAGAGCATTTACGCTAATATATCTGTATATACAACTTGACCTGACTGAGCTGGCGAGCCGTTGCCAAAACAAACAGCAATTTTTACTCCAAGCTTGTGAGCTAGTTGACCTGAACAAAGTAGTTCTCCTCCAGATTCTCATCCTTCTATTTATACTCGCTTCTATCAATTCGAAAACAGGCCCCACCTGCCCCACATACAATGTTCTTTACCTGCTTTTCTGTCTAGTTGTTGTTTCATTGTGAAATGCAGTTGGTTTAGTTTTTGTGGCTGACTGGATAACGCTCTGTGTCTGGCAACAACGTTACGTATACGTAATTTCATTTCAAACCGTATTATGTCTACATTTGGCCAGGAAAAGGGCATGAGTATCTCTCAACCAAAGCCACAAAATCTGAACTGGCAGGCCAGCCGGCACAATGCAGTTTAGACACATATGTATGAGTAGTAATCTAGAGATATTTGTATAATGGATGTATAAACAGAGGAAAGTAGAAAAACTATCAAATTACGTGGCTGATGATAAAGACAAGAAAAAAAATAGAAATAACAAGGACACATTGGCAAGCCACAAATCCAATACCAGACTGAAGGAAAGGCGACAAGTTAAGCTCGGCGCAAAGCCAAAAACTGAAAACGTTGTCCTCGACATTGTTAACAATGCGACCAGAGATCTAAAAGGAACTTAAATCCGAAACATAATTCACATGTAAACATTTGATGGCAATAATATCATATAAGGACAAGTACGAGTATCAGTACAATCATAAACAGCAACAAGCTGTCGTGCTTTAGAACTTACCTCATCCTCCATAATGCTGCTGTCCGCATGTTGAACATTATCCGATTTGGGGCGGCGATTTCGCTCACGTCCATTCTGCATTCTTTCCGACTGATTTTGCTGCTGTCGGCGACGTGTGGACTGCTGCTGAGAGCTGCAAAGGCCAACAACAAAAAACCATATTAATGCTAAACTGGAATATCGAAATGAGAAACTTTAAAACTGAACGTTTTTCGATTTACGCACATGCAACATACACTTGCAACAAAGCAGCAAACACTTAATGCACAATGGATCTCAAGCCGACCCCATAACGGAAATTCGTTGTTTAGATTTGTCAAGTTGTTTTTGCATTTGTTGTTGTATTTTGTTGCTGTTGTAGCCTTTTGGTTGCCTGAAAATGTCAAACGCACAGGACGTGGATTTCTATAATTTCTATACCACGTGTTCGACTGCACACACAAAGCCCCGAATGACATTTTCTGATAGCCATGTTCTATTCCCAACATATTCAACCTCTTCGCTATGCCTTTTATAAACCCAAAACTCACTTATACACACACTTTACACACAATTGTGCTTTGTTATATTTTGCATTTCGTTGTGTTTGAAGTTGCTTGCCTTTTCGCCATGATTGTGTGTATTTTTCAGATAGAGTGCAATATGAGAGAACGTATTCACATTTATGTTGAAAAGACCGAATATAACTTGTTTTATTAAAGTTTCAAGTTCTTTCCAATTCTCATTCAACAGTACAAATAATTTAAATTACTTGGAAGAATAATCACATTTTGAAGATAATTCAAAGAAGAAAACGGATTAAATATAAGCTCACATATCGATTATAATCACTATTTTTTTGGCATTATAAAAATGCCATATGAACTCATTTGTATATCTTTAAAATTTAAAAACCGTAAATGTAGTGAGTTCAATATTATATATATTCTTGCTTATCGATATATTAATATTATTACTTGATAAAATTGTTAAAGTGTTTCATCTATATACTTTTCTTAGAAATATAAGAAACTTCTCTTCACAAATAACCACAAAATACTTATTGAGTTTGCGAGTTTTTCCGAGTAATTCCGAAATATTATTGCCGTTCAAATTTTGTTGATTTAAATAAGAAATTGAAAAACAAGCAATCAACGGCAAAATTAGCTCCAGCTGCAGGATATGTTAAATTCAGACTTGTGCCTTTACTTATCTTTCGACTATTTTCCCATTGTTATTTTAATTTGTATTCCCTCTGGAATTGATATGCTTTGAATACACGTATTTGTACTTCCTTTCAGGCTGAAATAGATATTCTTAGAATTTATTTACACATTTCACTGTAAATTCATTGTGATGAATTTACATATTTGCACATTTCAGGTAAAGAATATTTACAGTCAATACACTCCCACAATATCAATATTTTTCTCAATATATATTTGTAACTCCTAAAAGCAACATAAATAATAAATATTGTATTGATATGCAAAAGCATAAGAGTGATAAATTATACTTTGCTCGACGAGCATATATTTTATAAAAATAAAAAAGCCAAGTGCAACTTTTAAAAATAAATTTCTTTATTATCTAAATTTTTTTAGTATTTAAAATTTTTTTCAAGAAAAAATATTTTTTTTTTTTAATAAAATATTTGTTTTGCAAAACAATTACTCTATTACACCCTCTAGATGCCCAGACTGATTGTGGGGTATAGAAACATTTAATGCAGCCTAAAAACGCAAATTCTGGTGAATGGAGCAACCAACTTTCGACCATGCAACTATCCTTCCCCTCGATTTCCCAAATTTGCCCGTCCGATGAGGACGAGTGCATCACGTATTTGCATAGTTCAAAGCGGCATATAAAATTGGCACAAATTTTGTGCCATATAAACAAAATGGCAGCAACAAATTTACCACCACGATACTCAGAAATACATACATTCACGTATATGTATTCGAAGCATTTAAAATGCGATTAAAAATGGACAAGCTACTCGCGAACCCGGCCTACTGAACTTCGGGCAAGGGTCACATGTTGATATATTTGATATTTATTTTTGCAGAGCAATTCAAAAACGTTGAACAACACTCGGTACGTTGATGATGCAGTCGTGTGTCTGTGTGTGTGAGCTTGTGGCTTTGCCAAAATGCATTCCGTTGTTGGTTGTTGGTTGTTGTTTGTTTGCTTTTAACCATTAAGCAGATCGTGCGTGGGGAGTGTTGGTTCGCCAAAAACATATGCAATTGTTTTGTGTATGCAATTTTTGGCATGTTTCAACTCTTGGTCCACGACCGAACACGTAACCCAAATTGCAGAATAAACCGCACACGCACACGAAAACCACTCACAATGCAGGTGGGCAAGAAGGAGCGCCAGTAGCAAAGGGGGTAAGCCTCTCAATAGACTTAAACGTTCCAGTCGCTTAGATACAGAGCTTTCAAACAGCACAATCAGCAGCAATCCAAGCAAACAACATTGGAACACTAGAGTACTCGATGCTAAAACAAATAGAAGGAACCTCAGTTACTGCCATGATTCGACTTCTAGATGTGCCCTTACATAGCAGAGAATTTTACAGAAAGAACTTTAACTTTCCTAGTTTTATTGCGGGAATAAACAAGGAAATATTAGGTAGTTCTGTTCTGTAGTATAGTCAATATTCCTACTCATCTCAATTCCGTTTCTGACTTAAGCTCATAAAAAGCATTTGCAGGTTGTGAAAACGTGTTGGAAGCAGAAATTGTGAGGGACTAAAAAAGGTAAAGCATTTAAGAAACCATGAAATTTACTTAGTTGGTTTTTTTCTTTCTTTTTTTTCTTGCTTTAAGCCCCATTGAATTTTAGTGCCAGACAAATACAAATAAACGTTTACAGGTGTGTGCTATACAACACTTTAAGGGCGATAGCACGCATACGCAACGTTGCCCGCCGGCCAGATGAAAGAGGAGTCAAATGAAGAGAAAGGAAACAGCGTTAGATAAAGACAAGACAGGAAACAAGCGCATAACTGACCAGCTATGGTAACAACCAGACAGCATTGAGCAGCGGTAAGCACTCCATGAAAGGGTAACCAAAGGAGGGCACATATTGTATACGTCGTGGTGTACGAAAAGGTAAGCCATTGACAAACAGATAGCAATTCAGTATGGTTATGACTGGTCAATAGGGGCATATCCTACATATTACTGATGCGCTTCTCAGGAGAAATTTGAAGGTAATAAGCACACTAACTATTAAAAATTTACATTTCTTGAAACTTTGTTTAAGCATTGATTATAATCAAAGAATCAAACCGAAACTAATAAAGGTTACGGCTTCGATTCCGGTACGTGCCGCAACAACTATTTCGGTAAAAGGTTCCATTTCACTTTTCTTCTTTCAGTTTCGGTATCATTACCGCTACGTAAAGGTCCACCAAATCAATTTTGAAACATTTTAAAATGATAAGGTGTCGTTTTCTAATAATAATGACATCGAAGTAAATATCTAGATCCAGAGACAAAAATTTTTTTGAGCGAATTAAATAAAATTTAAATGCAAACTAAATTAAGATGCCAAACCATGATAAAAATGACATTCCGCTTGAAAATCGGTACAGTTTTGCCAAAGTTATGACAGTTCGACAACTTTAAAAGTCAAAATATTTCTTCATTTTGACATGATATTTTACAAGAAAATGAAAGGCCTCAGAATCAAGCTTAAAGTGTCGTTTTATACTTATTACGATATAGGGAGTTGAATAAAAGTAATAACGTGAGATTTAAAATTTTGAATTTTAAAAATTTCAAATTTACCATCCAAATCGAATCTTGGTCGAAAATAATTATTTTTTTTTAATGGACAAAATTTGAATACAGAAAGAATATAGAGGCCAAACCATGATCAACATTATCGTGGAACCATGCCTATGATGGTCGAAAAATAATAAAATTATGGAAATGCAAAAAAATTTAAATGCAGTATTAATTAAGAGACAAAATCATGATCAAAATGGCATTCCGATTGGAAATCAGGTCAGTTTTCTTCAAGTTATGACAGTTGGAAATTTGTCAACTCTTTGGCCAGCAACTTTACCACAACCGTACCGGTACAATCGTTTCGGTGTTCGGTTCTTGAAAGAGAACTAATTTCATTTCCGGTACTAAAAATAAAACGTTAGTTTCGGTTAACGGTTCCGATACCGGCTACAGTGTTATTACCTGATTATAATCAATAATAGTTCCTATTACGGGGTAAACCAAAAACTCTTGCTAATAGAAACTTGACATAAATACTAATATCGTTCCGTTCGTCTAGTGAAATTTTCAATTTATGTTCATCACAAAGTTGGTTGTAAACTCTGTTTAATATTTTCATGTTTCATGTCAAATATCAAATATTTAACTGGTAGATTTAAAAAAAAAAAACAAGTGTGACAACAATATTAACATGAACATGATTAATTCCTTTCTTTGCTAATTAGTTGTCACGTTTAAAGTTATAAAAGAAACTTTGGAAAATTTTCAAGTGTGTTACCCCTTCTGGTTACTTACCCATTAGCGCCACCATCAGTGCCACCTGCGCCATTGGGAGCAGAGGTCATGTCTGCTGAGGTAAGCGCCTCCGTGCCGCTTCTCTCACGCACCAGGCGATCTGAAAGTGATAAGAGTTAGATAAATGTTGAAGAAAGCCGTTACAATTAATTTATAGAAGGTACGGTAACTGCTATAAGTTTAATAATTAAATTAAAATGAAGACATAAGCAATGATTTGCAATTTTTCTATATTGCTTTAAAAATAATACTTTATTTTTAATTTTTTTTTTTAAATTGCAAAGTGAGAAATTTGAAAAACTTATTTTGGATTGGAAATTTAAGATATAGTTATTTTAATTTATCAAAATAAGTGTTATCCCGTAACTTTTTATAACAAATTTAAATATAATTATTACTTTGCAATTTCTCATAATAATTAAAATTTCGATTGTTTTTACTTAAATCCATTTTAGCTTCATATTGATTTATTAAGTTAGTTAGTTGGTCTCTGATTAAAAGCATTGGTTGACCTACCTGCTTCCTGTCGTTCAAGTTCCTCGGCCTGTTGGCCCGGCTTCGCCTTCACCTCGATGTGAATCTCGGCGGAACTGAGCCCGGCGTGGCAGGAATAGATGCCAGCATCGCGGAACGTGATGTCCAGAATGCGTAGAGCGCCCTTTTTAGATACCTTAAATTTGCGTGAGCGCACCAAAGGCTTGTGATCCTTGCTCCACTTGATCTTGGTGCGATTGTAGCGCTTCACAGGACACTTGATCTTCACTTGGGTGCCAAAGAAGACAACACCGGCACCGCCGACCTTCAATGTGATCTTTGTCTTCTTCGGATCATGCTGAATGTGCGTTGAATTACTGATCTGAATGACAGGCTTGGGATCCTCGGGCGGACAGGGCTTGACATTGCAGGGCTTCTTGTCCGGCGGCTTGACACTGGGACACATGGACTCAGCTCGTTCAATCTTATGCTCCTGGGCCATAATCTGCTTGCATTCGACTTTGCGATCCTTGAAGCCGTAACCGCAGGTGTGCGAGCACTTGGACCACTCACCCACCTCCCAGCGCACCGGACAGTCCAGGACATTGCAGTATTGCCTATCCGCTGGTGGCGGCTGTGGACACATGCTATTCGGCACCACCATGGTGTTCTCACCACCACGGGTGACCTCATGGATGCACTGCACCTCACGTGTCTTGATGCCAATGCCGCAGCTCTTGGAGCAGGGCGTGTAATCCGAGTAGTTCCAACGCGGCGGACACGGACGATCATTGCATGTGCGAACACGTGCCTCCGGCTTGGTCTCCGGCGAACAGAGGAACGGGACACCACCCTGCCGTTATCCTCGCGCACACAGTTGATGATCAGCTCCTCGACCCCGCCCAGACACGAGGCACTGCACGAGGTGTAGCCCTGCTCCCGCCACACATATGTCTTTCCCGGCTCCGACACGCCCACCTTTATGGAGTCCCGTGGAAATTGATCGTCATAGCCGTGCGAGGGTAGCATGCATGGTTCCTCAACGCAACGCTCCACCTCATCATGGGGCTTGGTGCCCTCACACAACGAGTCATTCACAGTGGCCACAGTACGGGAGTATTCCAAATAGATTTTACACTTATAAGCCCGTCGACGTATCCCCTCGCCACATGTTACGCTGCAGGGTGACAATTCCGTGTCCTTAATGAAACTGCTCGAAACGACAGAGAAAGAGAACAAATCAAATTAATGTGAAATACTCAAACTCGTAATACTTCAAACTTAACACCAATAAAATGTTATTGTTTATTGCAACTAAATACGAGCACTTGCACTATAAACTATATATGTAGTTCAGTTCAGCTGTATTTTCAACAAGAGAGCCAACTTCAGTCATGTGAAACTTGCAACCACCCACAGAACTAATCGAGCGCTTAACAAATTCCATGCAACAATAGTCATAGCCACGTTTAGCACATTGTATTTCATTTCATGGCACGGCAGCATCCCTCCACACTCTTCCCCCTGCTCGGTATTTATTAAGCCACCCCCTATGGCAAAGCCTCAAAAAGTGTGCTATGTTATTCTGACCAATTGTTTTTATACCCTGTGACCCATAAGGAGAAAAACGGATGCATAAACTATTAGGCATATTTGAATATAACATATCAAGCAATAATTATCATTTATCTATGCATTTCTCCTGAAAGTTTCATAATCACGGGACCATAGGAAATTGAGTTACGATAGTTAATTTATTGCAATGAAAGCTAAAAGGTATGCAAACAACGACTATTAATGTTAACAAAAGGTATAAATTTTTGAATTTACGAAAAAGGAGCTTACATTATAAATTTTAACTTTGTATTCCGTAGAGGATCAAGAAAATATATTTCTCCATATGACACTAGGGTTATTTTAAATGATGCTTTTTATGTAATTTAGGAAACAAAAACTAAAGATATGTAGAGCTAGTTATACAAGGCCAAAAAGGCAATATTTACCATAAATCCATACCAATAAGTAGATAAATGATTCATATTTATTTTAGTAAAATTTCATAGTGTTTGCTTAAGAAAATCGTGAGTTGTGTGCAACTGATAGCTGTAGAAATAGATATAACTATTTATACACCAAATATGATATTCATTTGTGTATGCTAAGAGTTTCTTTCAAATCAAATGTCAAAAGCATTTGTTTTGGATAGATTGCTTAGCTAAAAATTAAGTACAAATGAAACATGAAAGCCAATATTTTAGCAAAAGTACTATTTAATTAAAGATACAGAATTCAACTCAAAATTTTTATATTTGTGCATATTTTTATGCAAATGAGAAAAAAAAAGTGGTTCGATTTTATTTGCATTCTAAATGTAGTTGGTACTTATAAGGAATTTTACAGGGTATCCAACGTTTGAATTATTTTACTGCTATGCTTGTTATTGTTATTGCTGTTGTTGTAGCTAGGACATTGTTTGTTGTTAGCCGAAGTGGTTTTTATGGCCACATTGACAGTCAATAGAAGAGCTTGACACAGCGCATAGTTTCTGACCGCTCACACGCTATGCGCCTGGGTCAAATTCCATTTCTCCCCACTCCCCGGCTCCCTGGTTGTCGTCATTTATTGATTTGTAGTCAAATTGTAGCTGCTGACATGGCCACCAACACCAAATCATGCGCATTAAAATGGCGCCAATGTTACAGCGCCAATGGAACAGCTTCAGATAGAGGATTCTAAGTAGGTCGAGCGACCCAATGTGATGCTGTCTGATTTCATAACTGGCACGGCGCCCCGTTGCCGTTCCTCATACGCCGCGTAGGCCAAGTGGCAACCGAAAAACGTTTGAAAGTTTGTTTGCGTTTTTTGCTGTTGTTTTTCTTATTGTCTTTAGACCCGGTATTTAAAAATAACATAGGTGTATTTAAAGTTTGTAATAAAGAAGGCACCTTTGATTAACTTTAAAAGTTTACTTATTTATTAGTATTAATGGCTGGGCTAAAATCTAGATAAAGCATGTGAAATTGATTTTTAAATTTTGCCCCACAAATTAACAAAAAAAAATCAAAGTAACAGGACATTTTAAAGATACAGATTTTAAACTCCCCTACACAAAGTTACTTATTTTGCCGTGGCACATTTAGCAATTTATGTTTTTACAGAACAAATCAAATGTGTCACATTTAACTCCAGTTGTATTTGTTTGGGTTGATTTTGAAAAAAACCTTAGTTAAATATCCCAGAAAAAGTACGGATTCCGATTCTTGGCCACTTGACTCCAAAAGAACTAAGGAGTTGATAAGATCAGCACTCAAAAACAATTTGTATCTGTGACGAAGAGAGTTGGTTTTCAAGGGGTTTCTGTGATTAATTGGTTTCTCACAGTCGAGTTCACTCGACAGTAGCCTTTCCTACCAGTTTTTTTTTGTCTGGCGCTCCGCCAGCGCATCTCCTTGTGGCCATTATTGTTGCCATACAGAGGCCAAGGTTTTTCGGCGGCATCAAGACGCGACTTGATGGCGTCAGGCGACAGGCCGCCAATAGTTTCAGTTTTTAGTGCCATAATACAGTATATGTGAAATATATTCAAGTACATTTAATTTGGATGGCCTCTTCCGTGAAATAAAAAGCCTCAGTTTGTTGTCTTAAAGAAATGTGCGTCTGGAGCTTGGGTCAATGTACGAGTGATTGAGCGAGGACTGTCAAATCTGCAGGCATATTTACACAATGTTGGTTATATCAACAATGGCTAATTAGGGGGAAAAAAAAACATAAATTATTACCAAGCAGCAATCAGGTTCAATGTACAATATAACATGAAAGACACACATTATTCGACTGCCTATATATTGATACCACTTAACTGATAAGACGATAAGGTTTCTCATTTCCACTTAAGCGTTAGCCAGCACTGAAAATGTCAGCCAAGGCTGCCTGTTTTGGGAATTAAATTGTACCGGAAATGTGCACCAGCCAATTGACTACTTAAACTGGCAGCTACACCCTCCTAACAATCTCCCCACTTTCGGCCTCCTCCCAAGTCTTTCTGTGTTTACACTGCCTAATTTGGCCAAAGGAACTGTAATAAAACTGAGGGAAACAAGAATGCTAAATACCCTTTAACAATTTTCTTTACAAAGATTAAAATTCTTGGAGAACCGTTCCGAAAATTATATTAGCTTTTTATTAGATTTTTATTCAAAATATTTTCCTAAATCTAATACGTCGTTTAATTAATATTAAAATTTCTCAACAAGCATGTTTGATATGCCAATATTTTTTTCAATTTAAAAAGATTTGTTCTGCTGTGCGATACGGATTAAATGTGAAATTTAAAATACGTAGTGCAAGATTATAATATGAAGAGGGTATTTTTGTAGCGACAGTAGGAGTGGAAGTTCTTCCCAATCAGAGCGATAATTTATTATTTGGTCTTCGGTCGGGTATTCCCCATGTACCAATTAACAGTTAAAAGCATTTGATTTAGCTAGCTCCTAACGATTTCATTAGATGTTACCATTTACTGTATTGCCAGAGCTAATTAAAGTGTTGGTTTATATTCTCACTTTCCTTCACTGTGTTGTACAGCTTATCGTCGCTACTTTATCGCTTTCCAATAAACATCAACAACAAAGCAACAGCAGCACTTTAATTGTCATTAGGCGTACTTTACTGTACTTACAACCTACTCGAAGAGTTCATGTTGCTGTTGTTGTTGCTGCTGATGATGATGTCGATGTTGATGTTGATAGCCTTAATTTTAGGTGTCGACACTGCTCAAGGACATTACGAAGAGTCCTCGAACGTGGCAACAGTCAGCGAGTACGTTTGTACAAGCCAAGTGCTTAAGTAGTTGGCCTAAAGCCCTGCACAAAACTCTGAAGGGAGTTGAAAGATGACAGAGACTAAGTTGAATTATGTCAAGTCGCTCTACAAGTCAAGACGGGTTCTTTAAGCCACTTAGATAGATAGATACGCATGAAACCAACTCCAGGCCAATTCCCAACTATATGTATTTACATGTAGGAACGCTACAGTTGAGAGTGCTCGGTAGTAAGATACTACTCAGGGAAAATCTACTTTATTAATATCATAAAATGATATTAGAGAATTTTCGTATTATTTTCTTTAAAATTGTAACATACATTTGTATATCATAATGTGTTAAATGATTTGAAAACATAATTTGTTGCTTGTTGCTTTTTTGAGTATTTTTAAAACTTTACCGATATAATAATCAAAAGTAGTAACAAAAGATCTGATATCTAAAAATGTGCGATTTGTATACTATATTATTAAATTCGGGCTTTTTTTATTTTAGGCTTTAGAGTTGCTTTGAAATACGCTTTTAGGGGTTGTTGCTATTTATGATGAATGTAAGCCCTCCTTGTGTCTGCTTCATAATGTGGCACAATGTTAAGATACACCCTGTAACTCTTGCAACCTTTTTGGTAACTTGTATAATTATTGTGTCGTTTTCCCATTTTCTCCCAGCATCCCCGTTGCCTACTCACGTTGGATCCAGCGATGGCACATCTGTTCCTCCACTTGTCCCGCCTCTGGCATTGCTGTTGTAGTTCTTGCTGGAGCTACCACTCATGAGTCGCATGGTGCGTGGTTCCTCGGGCGTCTCATGATGCAGACGACTTTGTGTGTGATGCGCATAACGTAATGGCTGATCGGCGTATGACAAGCCCTCGCCATCGTCCGTGTCCTGACCAGATTCCATGTCCTCAACATCTTCAGTCTCATCGTCCACATCTTCATCGTCATCATCGTCGTCAAGGTCAGAGCTGTCCATGTGCCGTTCGGAGCGCTATATGTAATAAGATTAAATGACTTTAGAGTTAGCTCTGCAATCGCTTAACACTCGCTACTTGCTTACCTCGTTCAGGGACCGACTGCTGCCCACAATGATGGTGCCACCGCCCTTATTTTGGCCACCACCTCCGCCTCCTCCTCCTCCACCATCGCAATGGATGCCCGTTGAGCACTGCTGCATGCTGCCTGGTTTGGTAAGGGGATCACATTTGGCACTAAGGCTGCCATCCGTTGATTTGCACTCAACGCCTCGCATTTGAATGCCTTGTCCACACGAAACGGAGCACTGTAAACATATATATATATATAGATAGAGAGAGAGAAAGAGAGAGAGGGGGAATGAGCACATTTATAAGCATAACAAATTAATGCAATATGTTTTACTGAGGGCCAATAAAAATTCATTTGTTTGCACAAAAGATGACGCCTGGCGATGACGAAGTGCTGTCATGAAAAGTGAAAAGTGAAAGTTGAAGCTGAAGCTGAAGCTGAAGCTGAAACAACAACAAGCGAGCAGAAAAACGAATTCAACAAGAGATGTGGGCATGGTCACACATTCAGCTGTATCCTTTCTTTTACATACACGTATGTGTATGCATACTTCCTTCTTGTGCTCAGCACGTGCACGCGCCCACGCATACAAATGCAAATTTTCATATTGTTTGCGTTTTGTCAGTGGTCTGGCACCACGCGGCGTATGTGTAACGTCCTTCCCTACATTGTTTATCTGTACTTCCCTTTCATTGCCCTCCCCCCCCCCACTTTCCTTACTCCTCCGTCACTCTCACTTCTGCTCACTTTAATGGCGCTTAATTTTGTGGCATATATGTACTTATTTTATTAATGTGCAAAAACATTAAATGGGCTTTTTTTTAATAGGCTCTCTCGTTGGATTTGGTGGTTGGGTGGGTTTTTCATTTCATCTCGTGCCTTCCATTAACATGCATATGCCTGTTAAAGCCGTTAAATGTTTGGCAATAATAAGCAAAGTTTTCTTCTCTCTCTCTCTCTTTTTTTTTTTGCTTTATTCTGTTTGCTTTTAGTTCATAAAGTTGTTTATAGGCTGAAGTTGAGCTCATTATTTTCATCAAACATTGTAATCCACTCTTGCATTTCTCTTCTTCTACTCAATCTCTCATGGGACTTAGGGCATCTTGCATTAAAAGTAATAAAAATTCCTTTAACGAGTACTTTTTGCATTTAAAGTGCCTGCCAACTGTAATTGAACGCAGCCAACACCTTAACACACGAAAGTGTAAAATAACAGGGAACAGTTTGATGTAACATTAAGTAACATTTAGCCAAAAACCAAAAACCAAACTCAAGACAATTCAATTAAGCAACACATAAACTTGACACCCGGGGCAAGCCTCTTAAGTCCCTCCTTCCAAGCTCCCTTTCACAACGTCTCCGCTTACCAAGCGAACCGAGGCGTATATAGAAATCGAGGCGCACATTAATAAACTTGCACTTTAAATGAACAGCAAACGTGCTGAACTCGGAAAGGGGTGGTAGCCCCTTATCAGGGACAGGGGCAGGGGTGACGAAAGAAACTTGCGGCCAGACAAACTTAAGCAGCAGCAACGGCAGCCGTGTTGATTAAGTTGTACGTCCATACAACCGGGAAGAGGCTTCAGTCTCGAGTCTAGCGGCTTATTACGAGCCACCAAGCAAAGTAAATTGCAAAAAACACCACAAACAACAGTATTAAACTAACTTACCGAAACATTAATACTCTGTCAAGTAATCGAGCTGATTTGGATAACCTGAATTTACATTTTTATACAAATGAATAATTTATTTCTTTTTTATTTAAAAGTAAATTAATCATTGCATTAATTTAAAAAAAAATTTTTTTATTCGATAATATTTTGAAGCCACACTTTGGCACAATTGATTAACGATTGATTGTTTATTTATTGATTGCTAAAATATTTAAAATTATAATTAAAAGTATAATTAAATCAGATAATGATTGAGAATTTATTGATGATTGTCTCATGAGAAATTAATTGCTGATTGATAAATGATTGACGATTGATAGATAATAAACTTAGTAGTTTTTAAATATAAGTATAATTCAAACAAGTTATCACCAATTCACTGAAGATTGATTCGTGATTGATGGAATGTGGATTGTTATATTCTTAACTGAATTTTATATGATTGATTGGTGATGGATTGATGATTTATGGATAATTAAATATTAGGAATTATATTTATTTTTTATATTATTTTTAATGCATTAAAAAATTTATCGTTGATTGATTCATTATATTAAACTGACTGATTGATGGATAAATAAAGAATAATTCATTTATAAAATGAATGGTGGTCAGCAAAATTATTTAAATGAAACCCAAAATTTATTGATAATTTATTGATTAATAATTAAAAATTGTGGTATGATGAATAGATGCGCTAAGAAATTTATAAACTGCCTTATGTTTGTATTCCTCTGTATTCAGTTTTGATTCTTATTATCTGGAACCAAGTGCTTATCTAGAACATAGTTAAAGACAAAGATATATGTATTTAATCAGGTCTGAAACATTTATGCTGAAGATAAAATTGAGTCAACCTAGGCTCGGTTCTGTAGGTGCTTTTGGAGGTTACACGATAGAAACTTCAACTTCACAATCTGAGTAGCGCTGCTGCCTATTTTTTAGCTAGGGTATGTGAAACAAATAGCCGTCTACACATTTAGCTAAGTATACACTATGGCCAGACATTGCCTCGTCAACTACTCAGTCGTAGTCTCCATCTTCTTCTTGGACTTGCTCTTCACCTTCCATCTCCGCCACCGTCTGCGTCTTCTTCTGTCTCAGTTGGCAGCAAAGTGCATGATTATTACACGAGTTGTTGCTAGCAGTACTTACCCCGGTCCAGTCCTCCACCTCCCAATGCGGACACTCCTCAATAATGCAGGTCTCTTGTGTTGGCGGCTTTGGAGTGCGGCACATAATATCTGCAACCTGTTACCACAACGTAGGTATGAAAACGAAACGGCAAAAGGTAAGGAACAGAAGTAAAAAGGTGTGAGAAAAACATGATAATAATATGTCTGTGTGTCAGTTGCCCAGTTGCCACTTTGTATGCAAAAATTAGCAACGTTTAAAAGTGGGTGGTTGGCCATTTTGGTAATAGCCACTTTCGTTCAACATTTTTGTATATTTTTTTTGTATTTTTGGTCATACTGGCCACTTGCACTTACCCTCGTTTTGATGCCGTTAGACTCCTCGGCACAGACAACCATCCGTTCACGGTAGCCGTGTCCACACAGGCGACTGCAAGTGCTCCAATCGTCGGTTATCCAACTGCGGAAGAGGCGGACAAGTAGTTAGACTACACTAAACTATACATATATATGGAAACAGCTGCGAGGGCGTTTTTTAGCTGAATTAGTTCCACTAAATTGTTTCCAAAACAAGTTGCCTGTTGACCGCCTCTGCGGTTTGGCCCAAAGGGAGTGCACGCCCCTTGTGGGACACTGCATGGCATTTAATGCTGACGGATTAGTTAGATGAATCACATGCTCGAGATGATGTGCTCAGTTAAACTGACTGGAGAGTATAACAAGGATTAACAGCTCTTTCACATCTGCATGATACATTTTTAATTGTCAATTTTAACTCTAAGATAACGAACATTTTGGTATTTTAAAGTTGCTTGAAATCATAAACTTAACTCAGCCTGAAGACGAAGGCAAAGATTAACAGATCTTTAATATCTGCTTGATAAATTTTTGATTCTGAAATCTTCTACTATATAATGGAATACTTGAAAAGATAATAAAATATCAAATCATATTAGCTGAAGAGTTTGAAATGTGTTTAGTATATTAACAGCCCCTTTATATATTAATTCCTAAATATTGGGATAAAAGCAAAGACATTTAAGTTTTTTTTATTATGCAATGGTTGCTTTAGATCATTTTCTAAACTTAAACAGGGAATCTTTTTCATAAAAATAATTAATTTTATTTATTACTCAATTGATTCTAAATATTGTGATGAAAAATATAAATCTCCTTAAGGCTTTAAAGTATTTATTTGGTAATTAACCTGTCAAACTTGGCAATTCTGCCAATTGCACACTCCGAACTCAATTGCAATACTCGCCTAACTAACAACTATCATAAGTCTAAGGCATGTCCTATTGTCCGTTGGATATCGTCTTTGGCATCTGTGCAGTCTTCTCCCCCAACCGACTATTAGCAACTCCCCAATGTTGCAGTAAGCGACGCCAAAACTGAAACCTCAAGACAGCCAAAATCACAGGCAGTAATTGATGTCCCACCCGGCGGTGTCCCAAAGCCGCGAACAGCAATAAACAGACGTGAATGCCAAAAAGCAACACAAACAGGACAGCAAACAAAAAGAGTGAAGCGAGAAGAACCGACAGATACCCTGTAATGTGCAGAGTATAAGTTAAAAGAAAAAGAACTATGAACTCAGTATTTTCCAAAAAAAAATTACAAACAAAATGTTATCTAAGTATTGAGAACCCAACTATGTTTGTATCTTGTTAAAACAGCTGTTATTTTATTTTATTTTGTTGACCAGAGCAGAGCAAAATAAGGGGAAACATTTAACAGATACTCTATGAGAATTATACTTTAAATTTGTAAAATAAAAAATCGCAGGATTTTCCACTATTTTTCTCCCTTCAGTTCTTTATACCCATTTAAGCCGCTTCCATGGTCACAGGATATATAAAAAGGAAAACCGAGAGCAACAGTGGACAACCGCAAAGAACGGAGATTAGAATTTGAGGCGTTGGGCGCGAGACACTCGCAAAATTGGCGTAAACTTTCAGTTCAGTTCAGTTCGGTACGATTTGGTTTCGTTTGGAAAATGTCACAAAACGATAAATAAGCGGGGGACAGACAGGAGGGAAACAGACCGACAGAGAAGACAAGGTAAACGGAGAAGGACCCTGGAGCCAAGCACAATTACAGGCTCAGGCTCAGCGTCTCTGGGCCCGATAATAGAGACGGGGTAGGCAATCAAAACGTGCGCACGATAACCGACGCCATTTAAATTGATAGCTGGGCAGGTGGACTAAGGCAACTTTGAAGCCTTGGCAAGTTTTCGTGAGAGGAGGGAGAAGGAGCTAGGGGCACTGCTTGGGGAGTTGTCACCCCAGCACTGTACTTACCGTGGCGGACAGCTGTGTGTATTACATGGCACCACCGATGGCTCCGGGCGATTAGCAACGCTGCAGAGCGTCTCATCGACATCAGCGCCAGTTAGACGGTTCCTGCATATAGGACGAGACATTTTGTAACCTAAAGCGTTCCAAAAAGAGAAGAAGCAAAATGATGGCAGCGTTAGTAAAAAGTAAAGAAAAAAAATAAAATAAAATAAAACATCGCTAAAAAGAGAAAAGCCAAAATTCGAAATGGCATTTTTCAGCCAGACAACCGACCGTTTGCTGCATTTGAAAATCAATAAAAGTCAGAAAGGCTTTTAGTGGGTTTGGGTATCAGGTTCAGAACAGTTTCGGGTTGGATTGTGCAACTTTAATGTCACTTAGGCACTTAAGACAGTCACGGACACGGACACGGATTCGGCATGAGCACGTTGCAACCTTAACACAAAGCAGTTCAATATTTTTCAAAGCTATTCGATTAAAAGCTTAACTCTAATTTATAAAAAAAATTATTTCTTTTCGGTAATCATCTTAGATTACTATAACAAATATACATTAAATATTAGCTTACATATTTAAACTTAAACCTGTTAAATATTGTTCATTATTATAAAATATAAATGTGTATTACAGATTGTAATGAATTTGAATAAATAACCAATTTATTTTGTGATCTGAAACAAGATAATTTAGCATCTTCTATCGCAGTTACTCAAATCTAAGTGATTAGATTTAAAAAATACAGAGTTAATACAGAGTTCTTGATAGGAAGTTATATGCAATTTATGGCATTAAATACGGCTTCCTTTGACACTTCCTGTCAAAATGAAAGGAAATTCGCAAGCGAAATTTTAATAAGCAATAACTAAGTCCAACTATATTTAATGATATTTGCCAATTTTAATATAATATTATATAATAATCTTATAAGGCTGCCCAATATTATTTTATATACCATACAGTGTCATTCAATGGGTTAAATGTTAAGAAACAAATGGACGCCAGTGAATTTTCAGCGAGGTCAAACGATATTTCCATTGCAGTATCTAAAAGCACAACCGGAAATTGGCAGAGCAAACGCAGAGCCAGTGAAAAGACTGCAACAGTAAAATAGATAGAGTGAGAGAGATGGAGGGAGAAGTGAGATGAGGAGAGGTTGCACAATGCATAATGCCATAACGATCTGTCAGTTTGAAAAATAGTTGGAAGCTGGTCTCGCATTCAGTTGTAAATAGTCCCCCAGTGCACAGATGCTACGCCGATTTTCAGCTATTGAATTTCGTTTATAAGCTTCATTGTGTGCGCTCTGGCAACGTCATCGTCATCCTTATCCTTATCCTTATCCTTATTCCCATACTCCCTCATACTGCCCTCTCAACATCATAGACGTCATCTGGCGCCACTGATGCTCCTACTCCTGCTGCGTATTCATGACACAATTGGCTTAAGGCAATTGGTAATATCCTCTCTTGGCATTTATGTCAATTGTTGTAACGCAAAAAGTCGACTTCACATTTAGGGCATCTTAACAGAGAGAAAGAGACATCCAATGAGTGTATGTGGCATGTGTTGCATATCCGAACACCAGGAACAACTCAGCATGGAACTCGATGAGTAGATTTATAAAGCTCACTCTCTGCTCCCAGCATGCTGTCCATAATAATAAGCTCTTAGAGTTTATTGTCGTTAATATTGATAATAATTTATTGTGAAGCGGAAATGTTAATGTTTAGTGCAGATTTCTCTTGTCTTATCTTATAAGCTGTCTACGTTACGTAAGCAGAAGATGACATATTCATGACATGTTTCGTAAATGAAGTTTCATTATCTTAACTTAGATGGATTGGGTTTAATTTATTTATTAGACTTTGCAACTTTGTATGACGCATAACTGGTTAGAAATGTGTGTAAATTTGTTATTTAATCAGGGACTGTTATCAATTTAAGTTTTATTATAAAAATTATAGAATACTGATCATGTTTTATTTATTTGATTTAATTAAAATATAATGAATAGCTTAGAGTTATACTTTACCAGTCGAAAAATATTTTTTTATTTTGAACAAACAGATTAAACTAATAAAACAGTGATTATTTCTTGAGTTTCATTTTGTTTTGCTCAAAAATATTGAGTATTATTGCTCAAAAACAAAAATTCAACTAAAAAAAAAAATTATTCACCATTTACCGTCCCTGAATTACACCGAAGTCACTATAACTTCGGGATGACTGCGAATATATGTAAGATAGTTTTTGAAGAACTTCTGGGTTATTATTAACCATGTTGTCATGAAATTATTATGATGGATAATAATATTCCTAAAAAAAACTTAATATATTTAAATGTTTGCTTAATACCACACGCAAAAGATTGGTGCATCTAGCTATTTTACCAATACGAGTTTTATTATATCGAATTTTGAAATTTGGCCATAGATTGTATATAAGAATCATCATTTATATATTAAAATGTATTCTATGGAATAAATTAAATTATGAAAAATTCAATTTACAATTCCTACGTTTCATATCTATTGTTATCTTCATTCCATTTATAGTCACAGTACGATATAGAGAATACGAAATATTTTCGACCTCTTATGCACTTAGCTCGTCTTAGCTTAACCTATATTTAAACGATCATTAAGTGCCTTAAATTAAGTACACTTTTAAGCAGTCGTCCATCAGAAACACGAGTACGTGAAGTACGGAAAAAAAACCGGACAAGTTGATTATCCACTGGAATTGGAGCTGCGTCACGTACACGGGAAACGAGTGCAACGGACACATGAGTGAACTGAACCAAATATGTATAATTCGACATAATTGATTAGCTGAAAATGTTAGCAATTATGAGACGTTGATGTCGATAAGTAAAATAAAATGCATGTACAAGCAGCTAAACGAACATTCGAGTTGTTAGCTTCAAGTTGGTACGTTAATCTGGGAGACCCCTGTGGGGAGACGCCCATCGACTGAACAGACTGAACTTGACATTTAAGTGACATGTGAGGCGAACCAACGTTGAAATGTAATTAAGGGAACGCAAAAGGCAAAGCGAGGAAGAAGGGAAAGACGGTGAGGCTTTGGTTCGCTGGGAATAGTCAATGTGTAACACCTACTTTGAGGTAGCTAAACGATATTGCAATTAAAATTGAAAAACAAATTGATTTTACCATTTGCAACAGACGGGCAGGATAATGACTAAGTAAACTTGCTGCCAGAACTCGAATACTGTTGGAAATTAACAAGCCCCAATCCCAATCCAATACCAAGACCCAGCTCTACTATACCACAATGCCAAAGCCAACGCCCAAGTTGAGTTGTGTCCACCCCCAAAGCTGACATTTATCAAGCAGCAAACCGATTATTCCAGTTCCAATTTTTGACGGCCTAATGGCCGAAAAAGCAAGCGCAAAGTTCATTAAAAATGCATGAGGCCATGCTAAAGTGAGTGTAGTTGAAAGTTTGTTCTCTGCTCTCGCTCGTCCCGCACATCTGTCCCTCACTTGGCAATTGACAGACGAGCTTCATAATATTTGTTTTGGTTTAACGCCATCGTCGTCATTAACTTTTGCGTGTTCCCAAAAATTTGTCAACTCAAAATTTGGTATCAATCGATTTTACTTTGAAGATTAATTTCCATTCAAGTTTATTCCATTTGAATCTCAATTCTAAATACTCTGTATTAACTAAATGGCCAAAAAAGGTATTTTTATATTAAAAGTAAATGAAAGATACACAATATATTATTTTTTATCATTAAGATTTAATCAAAACTCACTAAAGATCAGTTGAACACCAAATAATGCCTATTTCAGAAATTTCTACTATACATTTTATAGATACATCGCGAATATTCAGCAGAATTTGACTTCAACATATTATTGCTATTACTGCTATTCTGAAAATTCTATAGTGATCAAATAAGTTTTAAGATTGAAAATCGAAGCTAAAAAATATATGATAGCACAAGAGAGATTTAAGCTTTACGCATAAGTAGTGTACACCCCATTCGAGCTAAAAATGTGTTCTTAATTAAATTAGTAACTGCAATTAGTCACTTTAACAACTATGAGCCATCTACAAATTTCCTTAGCTGCTTAGGAACAGTTAATAGATGAGAACACATTTATATGAATCAGTTTTTATAAATATTTTTGGGGTAATTTAAGCTATGTAAGTCAAGAAATAAGCAACTGATAGATATGGAAATTAGCAATGAATTTTTTTATCAATATCGTAATAGACGGAACCTGCTGTTGTTGTGGCTTCTTTCTATACTAATTAGCTCTCATCTTACACAGTTAGATGGCAATCAGTGCAACACCAACTTACCTTATATTACGCACGCACTTATACACTTCTGAACTTGTTTCTGAAGCGAAACCGAAACGGAAAACTTCTAAGTCGACTTTCAGCTGCATGCAAAAGGCAATTTATGAAGCCTGTGCGCTGAAAATACAATTTAACCTTAGGCAGGCAGAACTAACCGAGTTGCTGGCTAATCGAGAAACTTTAGTTTCAAATATATTATTTCGCTAAGACTATCAATCATACAGAGACATACATATATACATATTTACATATAAACGCCTAGACTACACTTAGAAAAAAGAAACAAAATCGTCCTTCTAATTTGATAATTACTGAATGCAGAAAAAAAACATTAGAGTTATTTCTTTATCATTTTATAGACAAAGAGTTCGCTAACAAGAGATTAAAGAGATTGTAAAAATAAAGTATTTTCCTTATATTTAACATAAATAAGTATTTGAATAACCAGAAATTTTTAGAGCTACTAAAGTGATCTGAGAAGAGAATAACGTTTTTTTGTGAGTGTGGCAGCAACTTTAAGCAGTTTTCAACAACAATTTGGGGCTAAGGTGGAATGGGATTAAGAATGAAAAGCAACTGCCACTCGATTACCATGCAAACATTCAATCGAAACAAATTCCAATTCAATGAAAATAAATGAGCACGACAAATAGCTGCTTTTCACACACACACACAAACAGATAGAAATATGTATGTATGTATGGCTATATGGGAAAAGGAACGTAAAAAATTTGACAGCATTTTTCGCGTAAGGGGAAAGATTACAAACGGCAGTCAGGCACGCCAATGCCTGAGGCAATGTTCTTGACATATTCCACTTGTTTATTTACACTAGAGACTAGGAAGAAACTCATGACTTACAACTACATAAGTACATACATAAGAACTAAGGAGCAGTGAGGACCTAAAGGACTTACCGCCGCCGCAGGTGACGGAGCATTGCGACATCGGTGCCATCTCCCAGTAATAGAGCGGTTGTGAACAGGAGTTGCCATCACCCCCGCAAACGCCGCAGCCATCAATTTTCTTCGTTGAACCTATTTTCAAATCGCAGCCGACGCGCTGAAAAAAAAAGGAAATTGCAGGAGAAAAAGAACAGTTAGATACAAAGGCAAAGGCAACAGTAGAAAAAAAAACAACAAAACAGGTAGGAAAACAAATAAAAATACTACGTAAATAAGTGTAAATCAACTGTTAGCGGTATCATATCGTAACCTATTGGCAAACAAACACACACTCACACACACACACACACATACTTACAGCTAGCTGTAATAAATAAAATATGGAAATCAATGAGAATTCGTTGCATAAGCTCAGGCGCAGAAAAGAAACAAACACAAACACAAAGATACTTATCGTATCTACTTATGATGTATCTACCTGCTTGAATAGCTGCGTAAATATATATATGTATATCTATGTGTAGTATCTATCATTGAATGATATGCAGCTGGTGCCTCTAGGCACTTGCCACAGTTCGAAAAACTCAAGGGTTCTTCCACTCATTGCCACACGTATTTGTATTATTGAAGGAATTTAGTGGCGCATTCTTTGATATATTAAAAGAAACAACAAACATGTCGTTATACTCATTAAATGCTGATCAGCTTCAACTAGCATATTTATCCGTAGACTTTCTGTAAGAAATTATATTTTTTTTCTCTTTTCAATTTTTCTTTGAAAGGGTTATTTATTTTAATTTAATTGTTAAAAACTTATTTTTTAATTTTCCTTGACATATTAAATGTTTTATTGTCGATTGTATTTCGTTTACATTAGATAATTAAGTAAACTTCGACAATCCCATAGATCTGGCGTTTTCAAATCTAATAATTCTATACGTCCGTCATTGTAAAATTTGCGATCTCAAGAATCTTTGGGGCTAGAACTATGAAATTTATTAGCTAGCTTCTTTGCACATAAACTTTTTAGTTTTCGACTGTATTTCACTTAACTATTTTAAAGCCGTTACTTTTAACCGCATTTAATCACACTTCTGTCGTATATACCACAAATTAAAAATTAATCCAATGTACTGCAATGCAATACATTAGATCCGTACCCATGTCAAGATCACACAACACCGAAGATAGGCAAGACATGTGTTGTGGCTATAAGTGTGTGTATTTGTGTGACTTTCGGTTTAAACCACAAGACAAACAAGCGCTGGCGAGAATAAACCCGCGGGCCGCATTAAAGCCCACAAAACTGGCAACTTGCTATTTGATTTATTTGCAACAGATATACATAAGCATTGACTGTACATGCATAAATATATATGTGGCAGCTGCTGTAACATCCGCATCCAATCCTGACCCACCAGCGGCAACTCCTGCGGGGCCGTCGGCAACAAATAAAACACAACGTAAACCACATGACATATTGGCGTTTATTACAACAAATTGGGGTGACGATTTGGCGGCATTACAAAGGCAGCGACAGCGCAGCGCAAAACTAGGCAAAAGTCGGATAAGACGCAACACCAATACACACTCACAAACACATTCACACACACACACACACTCACATGCTCACACTCGAAACAAATTGAACTGAAACTCAAACAAACCACGGCAAGTGAGAGGAGAAAACTGAAGAGCTAGTGACGAAGAAGGGGAAGGGGAAGGGAAGATCTGGAGGCGCAGCCGTTGCCAGTTTTAATGCGCCCACGTTTGTTTCTTCTGCTTGTTCTACTTCATGTTATTGTTGTTGCTTTTTGCTGTTGTCGCCAACTTCGTTTGACATTATTGTAGTTGTAAGCCTGCCAACAGACGAGGGGTGCTACAGATGTTCAAAAAATTACAAATAGAAGAACTAAAATAATATTTGAATCTGCAAAATGATCAACTTGAAATTGTCAACGATTTTCATTAAATCAATAAAAACATTACCCTTTTATAAAAACAAATTGCTTTTGAAATTTGAGATACATTTCTATTTGAATTGTATTAGCATACAACAATCAACAATAATTAAGAGAATTAATGTAAGTTAAGTTGTAAATAATCCTTTATATATGCACAAAAAATCGATCAATTTTTTGATGAAAGAACTTAAAAATTATTTTAAATAAAATATAACTTAATAAAGCTAATTTGAGTAATTTGTACTTAAATTCAAAAGAAATGTCTCCAAATCAGATAAATTTAGACAAATCTCAAATAATATCAGAAAATATGTGCAACAATTAAACTAAAAAAAAAAACGTTTGAAAACAATATTAAAAGTTGTTTAATAATTTAGAATTTTTTAAAAAATCTTGAATAATTTCAAGCATAAAATATAAATATCTACATTTGCATAGTTGATTTTATCTTTCACATACAACAATTTTAATGCTAATTTGAAGTCATTTGTAAGCATTTAATTAAAAATATTTAATGAAATAATTTGCACGACTTTTGTTGCTAATTGAGACATGATATCATCGCAGTAAATGCATTGACAAAGTTCTCTGGCACAGCACGAGACGATAACAACATTTCATTGCATACTTTGCAGGGCGCATTTCATTGCTGTGTTGACGGTCTGATTACATGAAGTGGCAAGAAGGCAGGCAGACAGCCAGGCCGCCAGAAGCAGGCTTTATTGGCATTTCAATAGTTGCCCTTTGACGGAAAGACGCTTTCCCGTATCTCGCTTCTACTCCGTCATCTCCTTCTCCTTCTCTTCCAACCCAACTTTATGATTTATTTATGCTCACAAGCATAATGATACAAAGGCGCTTGTGTTATGCAATCTGCATATATATGCATACGTAAGTACGTTTTGCATTGCATATGCAGGCAGGTGGCTTTTGCCTTTTGTTTTTGTCATGCCCACGGCCACGCCTACCACGGCCCTCTTTCCTCCTGTTGCGAAGTACTTGTAATTTATCATCTTTTAGTTTTGCAGCGCAGCTAAGTGGAAGGACAGCCCACACAGGAAGGAAGGAAGTTAACAAGCCTCACACACTCACACACTCACACACACACAGACAGTCAGCTTGCGATATGTATTTAACATTATGATTACATCGATAGTCTGGCGCTTACCTGACATTTGCCCTGTATGCACATATCCAAACTGCCGGAGCGACAACGAGTCCCGTCCTGCACCCTTGCCGATAATTGCACAATGACACTCTGCTCATCGTAATGCTCCGATTCTTCGACATTTCCACCGATTCCAGCCGATTCTGGGGAGATGTCCTCGGTAAGATGCGCCGGGTGTCCCCTATGAAAGAAGTATATACATGATGATTCATATTTTAATATGTCAGTTACGCTTTGTTTAATGTTTCCAAATGAATAAACGATAGTGTGTGCCCTGCAAGCGAATTGCGTCACCTTGTTAAGTATGATCAATTTGTTTTTTCAACAGGATAAACTGACTAATTCAAACTTTGGAGTCTCTAGCTCTTCAATCCCAGAGAAACTGGTCAGTCGGTTAGTACTCTTAGTACTGATTAAGAATATATAGTATAAATCTAATCGTTTTAGAGACAGACGAGTACACGTAAAGCTAAAATGACTGCTGTAAATTTCTAGAACCGGAGACTTCTATTTTAATTATAAAAATACCAATCAATTTTAATATCGCGAGCCATGTCTTTCAACTTTAACTGAACATAAGTTAAACATGTTTTATATTGCGAGCAGTAAAAAAGCGAATTAAGGAATCTGTGGACTGGCTCATAATTCTTGCCTTATCCTTTGGGGGACACTTCTTGCACTTCGTACTCCAATTCCACTCTATTAGCAGCGTTCTGTGTACAAGTATCTCACATAAATACCATTGGCCAGCGCCCTTCATTTGCAACTAAATTGCACAATTTTGACACTTAGCTCAAATGATTTATGGAGCCCGCATATGTAAATCGTAAAAGCGCAAAATGGAAAGAATATACACATAAAGTCTAAACCCAAAAGGATTAACCGCAAAACTGAGAACCGCAAAAGCCACAAAACCCAAAACAGCTGCCACTAATTTTAACCGCAAATACAAACGGGGCGAAAAGAAAGTAAAAAAAAAAGAGTTTTCTTTTTTATTGTCACACTAAAAAAAAAAACAAAATTGGAAACGACTCGGGGCTGAGCAAATTCCCCAAGGGGAACCATCATCATGAATAATGAGTGAGAATCCTACCAAAATGGAACTGCAACTGGACTCGTATTTTTATATGCAACATGCGGCGGGCAGGACAATGGCAACTCACCTGCATGTTAGAGCACAGGGTTCAACGTAATCGTAGTGTGGCGTCCATTTGTACAGGGTGCCGTCGTAGGGAACATCGTTGTAGGCGGCACACTGGTTGGCACGGAAGTCCTGCTGCTCCGGACACGGTTGCATGTTGCATATGCGATAACGTGCACTCTCGCCACGACAGTTGCCCGGCGTGCTACAGCGACGCATTTGTTGCATGATGCCGCCATCACATGTGCGCGAGCATGTCGACCACTCCGACCAGGATGACCATTGACCCGACCCTGATCCTGATCCTGATCCAGTTGCACTATTGCCACTACTACCCTTTGCTCGTTTCTGTTGCTGCAATTGAAGGGCAAGCATATTTCGCTTGAGTTTATTTATTGCTAAAGGACACACAATTCTGCATTTGGTACTTACTTCCAGTTCATTCTCCAAATCGGATGCTGTGTTCCATGAGTCGTCAAACGCTTGACTTGCATTCAGTTTTTTTCCCCACGCCGCGTGTGAAAACAACAGGCAGAGGCTTATCTGAAAGAGATGCAATGAAAATGCAATATATATAATAATAATAATAATTAATACTTGATACATTACAAAGTTTACTTATAAGAAAGAGCATTAACTTGTCGATAGCATATTATTTTTTCGCTGGTATTTATATTAAATAATTTTCTACATAAAAATAAATTTTTATTACGAGTTTATTATAGAGATTAATACATTTTACAACTTAGTAGGAAGATGGCATAAGTAAATGCGTAAGAACATCTTGTGGGTAACTTAAGAAATATAAATATAATCTTAATTTCCATGAAATAATATTAATATAAATCTTAATGCTTGTTTTTCAGCAACCGTATTTTAATAATCCAATCCTGCAAATATTTTAAATTTGTTGCTTAAAAGTTACAAAATAACACTTAATTTAAATTTGTATTTAACAAATGCAAAATAATAATTAAATATTTGAAAGTTACGAAATAAATATTATTTTTTATTTTGTCAATGCTTTTGCTTCATTTAATGTTGGTTTTGTAAGATATTCGCAAATCTATTTGCTCAATTTTGTATCTCTTTACAAATAAAAGATCAACACGCTAATTTCAGATTAATAAGTGTATATACACGTAATACTCGTATTGAATAGCCTTTTCGTCCCAGAAAAACATGACACTACTATTATCAATACATTTGGAGTATATGTGAAACAAACCAGGTAGTCGGAGCTAACAAACAAAGCAAACATACGAGTTATATCACCTGACTTTATTGGCATTTAAAGTTTAAGAGATGACTTTTATTTATGTATAAATTTTTATCAATGCACGCGGCTTTCACGTGAGGCACGTTAACAATTTGCATTTTTTGACTGCGACTTTGCTTTTTATATCGAAGGCGCATTAACCTTAGGACACGCGTCACGTATGCTCCGGGCATTGAAAACAATCTCGACTGGCGTGTCAAGGGTTATGCCACACGATGGAGCTGTTGGGGGTGGTGGAGGAAGAGGGTCTTGGGCGTGGACCATGCCGTATGTCATGTGTGTCTGCTTCTGCTTCTGCTACAGCTCCTACACTTTAATGGCGTGTCGTGCCCCATGTGCCCCATGCCTTTATTTTTGCGACAACACGTAATCGCGGGTTCAACTGGGTTAAGCGTTTTACTAAAATAGACTACCAAAAGAGTAGACAGTTCAACTAAGTATTTGCTTATCTGACAAAGCTCGCTTTACGACTACGACAAACACTTCTTGGCTACTTTTGCAGTCATCCCATTATACCACAAAATTGTCATATTGATTGTTTCCAATTGGGAAACCAAATATTATCATTTTTAATTTATCAAAATAGTATCAAAGCTACTTTTCTACTGATAAACCATTACTGGATAACCCCAAATAGTAGACAATTTCTGTTAACTTTTTAACTTAACTTTAAATTTGTCTTATATTTAAGTAAAATTATTGTGCATTGTGCAAACAAAAAAGATTTTCATACTAAGACTTGACTTTTGCCCGATCGGTCCTATAACAACTAAATGATATAGTGAACCGATTTGAACCAACTTAGGTAAGAATATATTAGAGTAACTTTAATGCATATTTTTTCATTTTGTTAACGATATCTCATAAAACTATGACTCAAATAAAGCCCGATCGGTCCTATGATAGCTATATGATATAGTGGACCGACTTAAACTAACTTTGGTCAGGATGTGTAGGACTAACTTAAATGCATATTCTATTAGTTTGGTTACATTATCTCAAAAAACAAGAAAAGTTTTTCATACTAAAAAATTGATTTTCGACCTATTGTTTCTTTGGGCGCTGTATGATATAATGGTCCGATCCAAAAAAAAGAAACACACTTCATCTGCCTGCAACATAGAGGAACCTATATACCAAGTTTGGTGTCTCTAGCTCTTATAGTCTCTGAGATATCGGTGTTCAAACAGACAGACAGACAAACGGACAAACGGACAGACAGACGGACGGACGGACGGACAGACGGACATTGCTATATCGACTGGGCTATTGGTGTCCTCCTTCTGCCTCCTCCTTCTTCGTCCTTCTGCCTGTTAAGCACATTTTTTTCAAATCAAACTTAATAGACCCCTGTACTTTTTTAAGTACGGGGCTAAAGCCTGTATTTTTCAAAGTGCTATTTTATTTTTCAAGAACAATTTATAGCTTATTTTGTTAAAATGTATCTTTGTTTGAATTTGTTACAGAGACTGTTCAAACATTAAGTGTTATTTTGATGTTAGTTCTATCGTTGTAAAATCTTTTCCAGCAATTAACCAGGAAAAGCTTCAAGCACTTGTAAACTAGCAGAAATGACCAATGTTGACTTGCCACAAAAGCTGGCTTAACAACTTGTTTAGGACAATGGCAGCATCTGATCCTCTTAGCCTTAGGAACTAAACAATAAACAGCCGACATATGAACGGCTAATCTTAAAGGCAAATCAACAGCAAATGGACCACATCCAAGGCTGAAAATAAATCGACAGCCACAGAAATATTCACACATGCATTGACACACGCACACACACAGACACACGCATACATACAGAGAAAGAAGCGGAAACCTTAACCACATAAATTGTCTCCTGCATGAAACATGATCCAGCTATACATACATATACTCATAGACTCTCACTATCCATTCTCTAACGAGACAAAACCATTTTATTGCAGCTTAGCAGGGATATGTAAAAAACCCCCTTTGGAGCACACACACATACACACATACAGAGACTTAGACAGACTGGCAACAAGATGAAATGTGCGATAAAGCAAGTGTAGAGCAATAAAGGCTGTAAAAGAAAAACACACAAAACAAAGCAAAACTCTTGGCAAAATCGGCGTAAAATCTCATATGTCCATCCATGCGGTTACAAAAGCTACTAAATTACTATTTAAGTATCTATTACCACGTTTCAAGTGTTTGAGTAGAGGTCCGATCCGACTCTGGCCCCCTTTAATGGAAAAAGCGACCCTTTTATAAGCAAACATTAGAAAAACAAATAACAAAACTAAAGACTGTGCCTTGGTCACATGCCACGCCAGGTGGCAGGTGTACGTATTGTACAGGAAGTCGTCTGTGTGTATGTGTGTGTGTTTGAGTGTGTGTGTGTGTGTGAGAGGGGGTGTAAAGTAGGGTAGAGAGCATCTAGCTTGTTAAGGAAAAACATTAGCAAACAGCATTGGACGAGCACATTTTATGCGAATCCGGTAATTATTTATTTATGAGTTGAAGCAGTTTCAATAACTCACTTTGCCTCATCCAACAACCCCAAACGTGGCACTTGCAACATACGTCAAATGTCGACTCGAGTTGCCTCCAAGTGTATGTATGTGTTTATGTATGTGCTGTGAGTGCTCAGGCCATCGTCATGCCAGGAAGTCATTGTAGGCAGTTAGTTAATGTGCACAGTGGTGCGAAAATTATGAATTTATTTCATACGTTCAACTGAAAGGTTAATGCTCAATGATTTCCCGTTCTTTCCCGTAGTCGCCATATTTCATAAAGCAACTTTAATGAGCTGTAACACTTTGATTGCCTTGAATATGTGGCCGTTTTTTTTAAGTACCTGAATGGATACTAACTACTTTTAGAATATAAAAGCAATGAAGTGCATAAATATATTCAATAAATAAATAAATAAATAAATTCAATAAATAGCTCATAGTTATTATATTAAGTAATGGTAATAATGTAGGGACAACTAGTAAAAGGAATACCAAAATTTGGAAACAAAATCTAGGAAAAGAAAGGTGGCCACCGAAATTGGTAATTGTGCTATGTATTAAGATTAGCAATAATAAACTGGGAAGTTAAGAAGTCGGATAAGCGGATATTAATTAGGTTTTATTAAAAATGGCGTGATTTTCAAGACGTTGAAGATTTAACCATTGACATCTGGAGTACTTAATGAAGTATCTAAGGTTACGCCTCATTAAATATGCTAAAATCTTATAGATTGGCTAATGAAACAATATTTAATTGTGTTGTAAATGTTTTTTAATTACATCTCAAACAGTTTGTAAGAATGTGGATAACTTTTATTATTTATCAATCATTATCAATTGCTCCACGGTGCAGCACAATTGCCAAGGAAAGAAAAGGACAGTCGAAGTCTATTTAGGAAAGTCATACACATTGCCCGGAGGTGACTGGAGGCCTAGACTCGCTTCATGCTCATTCTTGAGGCAGGCAATTTTTGCATAAATGCCGAGCCATGGTTGGTTAGCTTCGGTTAGGATCTAGGGTCTAGGGTTGAGTGCTGAGGTTGTGCTTGAGGAGGATGCTGGGCTGACAAGTCGAGACGAGATGTAAGTGACGTTCTCTTTCAGTTGATTGTTTAGTATTTTAACTGTATCTACGTTCACTGTTTGTAGGTCGGGACTTGTGTGTGTATGGGTGTATCTGTGCGCAGTCGGATAATGTGTCTGTTGCGTCACGTCAGTTATTTATTCAAAGCGACAGCAGGCACAAAACGTCAATGAGCAAAATTTTCCGTATGCGCAAAGGTTGTACAACTTGCTGCCAATGTATGGAAGCAAGAGAGGAGAGGCGTGGGGAGTGAAGGGTAACTACGACAAGCTGAAACAAAGGTAGAAACAACAACAATTGAAAGCAGCGCTAAACTTTTACAAGGAGTCGCTATGGCAACAACAATAAGCATTAGACACGCTGCGAGTCTGTGAGCCTCTTCTCTTCCCTTCTGACATGACAAGGGATGTTTAGATGGATAGATGGATGGATGAATGGATGGATCGTTGCTTGTTTGAGTGAAATTGAAGTTGGGGCCTTTTTTGGCTTGGGGTTGGTCCGGGACTTGAATTGATGATTCGCTTTTGTCCATATACCTTGTTTACCTGCCTGTTTGTGCGTCAGTCTACCTGTCTCTGTGTCTCTCAGTCTGGTTGTCTTTTTGACGGCCTGGGCCTGTCTATCCATTTGACTGACATTACTTTGTCATTAATTTTCGATGGCAGCACTTAACACACATGCACCATAGGTCAAATGTCAGACGATCTAAGCATCCCTTGCCTTTCCATCTAAAAATATAAAAGGGATGTACTGACGCAAGCAACGCTATATAAATACAATTCGCACCTCTCACTATTTACTACCATTCTTCTGTACACTCCACTTACCGCTCTTCTAGTTTTTAACACCCCGTCGCAGTCTAATGCCATTTAACTGCTGTAAGTGGCCAAGGGCTTAGCTGTTGTTAACTGTTTCCGGTTTGCAGCTCGTCTCGACCTCTCACCCTTTCAATCTCCTGTCTCGTCTCGTCGAATAACTCCTAAGGCTTCCCATTCGGTCCGACCCCCAACTTTTGCATTTTAACTTTTTCATTCGCTTTCAGACAGTTTTATGATACATTAAAGTTCTTAAACAGCACTCCAATTGGGTTAACATGTGCAAAGAAAAATTGTTTATTTAAATTTCTGAGCAATTGTGTTATTGTTAACAACTCTAAGAAAGCTTGATTCACTTACAAGAGCTTAAGTTTTAGTAAATTATAGTTTCAATATATTTAAAAAAAACAAAGATTCTTAATTTCTCTGCTAATGATATTTTCAATGTGTTCCTTAATTCTTAAATTACTATATTGTCAGCTAAGACAAACTAATCTTATTCCCAAAATGTACTATAAGATTTATCTGATGAATTCTGGAAGGATGCTAGTGAATTCTAGTTGATAAATTTTCCTATTCTTAGCAACTTTCAAATTATATTTTTGATGTTTTACTAAAATACAAGCAGACAAGTTAACACAAAAATTATAAAAATTTGAAGAGTTTATTACCAAAAGCAGTTGTATAATGTACAAAGAGTATTATTATTGTTAAGTTTTTGTATTCCTTGCCAATATTATCAATCTTTACGATAGTTAGAAAAAATGTCAATAAACTCAAACTGAATACTAAAAAAAAGTTGTGGATATTGCAAGAGAACATTTGAAATAAATATCCACATGACTCATGCATGTTTTAGATGTTTTACCCCCTTGTTTAGAAACCAAATGGCTATAACCCGGCATGAACTTTGGCTAAAGCCTAAAAACATTTCGAAAAAAACAAAATAATATAAAAACAGAGCATATTTATTTGATGCCAAAAAACTTTGTCAATAAATATCATCGATAGCGAGCTAAAGGCGCGAGTAATCAATTGGCATGTGATGGGGGTCGAGGACGTGAATGGGAATGAGAATGGGAACGGGAACGAATAAAAGAAGGGGAATGGATAAACGTTGACTGACAATAACAAAGATGCGGCAGGAAGACTTGTGAAAGAGAGTCGCTTTTGTAGCTGTTGTTGCCTGTCAAGTTTTGGGTGAAGGCTCTTCGTGCTGCTTTGCATGTCCTGCAGTCATTAACTCAAAAATGGAATCGAAATGAATTGAAATAAAATGCACGAATTTCACAGGATAGTTTGCAAGGCAGCAGCAAAATGGACTCGATAGTGGCAAGCAAACGAGACGAATCCTGTCGTCAGATAGCCCCTCATATAAACGGCTCCACGAATGGATTACTAGAGAGTGTTACAAAATTGAATGCCTGTTCTACATGAAAAACTGCGAGAGGGACAGAGTGAAGGATAAAGAGAACAAGAGATATATACATATAAAAATGAGAAAGAGAGTGTGGCAATTGTTATTGCTGTTGTTGTCTTTTGTACGTGTCATTTGGCCAAAGGACGAACATTTCAAGTGGCAACTGGCAACTGGCAAAATGACATGCTCCCAAATGCCGATGGGCTCCGTGGTGAAGTTATGGTCTGTAAAACATTTGTGGAGTATATTGTGAGTGTGTGTGTGAGCACGTGAAATTAAGTTTTCATGTAGATTATTTGTATTTATTAATGGCTCGTTGAATGACGACCCCAAAAAGCGATGAGACACTTAACAATTGACAGATCTATAAAACTATTGACAGATAAAAGTGGAAAAAATTAATAAAAATTTATATTTTCTCAGCTCTTAAACATTCTATATCTATACTATATATATCTATATATTTTTGTTAATTTGAAAAATAAAAACTAATTACAACAAACAAAGCCATTACTGATCCCCGTTCCGTTAAACGTATCTAATTGCGATTAGGTACGATGATAGATAACAATAATAAATAACGTTAAAAAAAAGTAATATCTTAAGAACTGTTGATGGATTTCTAATCTATTTTTTGTTGCTATTTTAAATTGAAGTAGTTCAGAGTTTAATTTGGAGTTACTTCTATTTCCAATTTTTACTCTTCAAATTTTCTACTTAGCAAATTTGCAATTCACTTTGAAGTCGTGTGCTAGGCTCAGCTGAAAAGACTTTTCACTTTAGACTTGCCATCATTCAATGGTTTAATTCTATTTCTTCGATTTCCACTGACCCCATTTGGTTACTGCCAAGAGCTTAACTCTCATACCCTTTACCCATTAATCATCTCAACAAATAGCACAGCTTCGGTTGTTCCTTTTTCGTCACCGTTCTTCTTTTTCTTCTTCATTACAGTTGCCAGTAGAATTGTCACCGCAAAACTTGTCAACCACTCGTACGCCTAGGCCATTAACACGCCCTCAACAACCGTAGAACCTTTAGGACGTAGCCAAGCAAACAAACAAACAAATATTGGCAGCAGACAGGCAGACAGATAGACAACTACTAGAAAAATAATGCAAAATAGCGGCACACGCAAGTCCTTGGTCGCAAAGTCAAATTGAAATAGAAAAAAACATGATAAGAAGGCCTGGTCTGGCCCGTTCTGACTTGGCTGAGAGGAACAATACAACAATAGTAAGAAAAATATTTACTACACGTAACAATAAATCCACTCGAAACCTAGGCAGGACTCGGGCAACAACAAGCGAAGCTCACACAAAAGCACTAGAAGAGTTTGGAGTGAAGGGAGTTGAGGGAGTGGAGGGTGAATATTTTCTATTTGGACCTGCCCCATTTACAACAAAAGGCTTTCATGTCATTCCCGACGAACCCTTCGGCACGCAAGTCAACCATTTTTTATATGAAGTGTGTAACACACACTTCGACAAATTGATACCAAGATTAAATCTTGACGACATGAAACAGCAACAAATTTACTCGATTGGAGTAGGCAAACTTGCTCAGCATTTTTTGGTAATTTAATTTTACATAAATTACGGTCAGGTAAGTCACAGCGCAAAACTAATTACCTAGCTGAACTAATCCAGCACACAGCTGCATAATGGCCGAGACGAACAGTTACCAATTTGGCCATTTGACCAGTTGGCTGGTCGCCATTTCTAATTTCAATTTGTCGCTGCGGCTGCTCAGTATATTTATTTTTTTTTATTCGCCATTGACGACCTCCCCTTACCACAAATGACGCCAAATGTCCATTGACATCGTTGTTCACTGTGGTCGACAGAGTTGCCATCGTCGTTGTTGTCGTTGCTGCTCAGCATTAAAATTAATTACCACAAATGGACAAGTCTCATTACGAACGTTTCTTTCGCAACCAATGTCCTATGTAACAATATTATATAGAAGCCATGACTACTCAAACTACTATTGTTGTTCCCAGGCTGTTAGATGACTTTTCTCCTGGCTGACTCCTGAAACTGGCACTCCAACTCGCACCATGTACATAATTATATATATGCACATACAAAAGTTGCAAAAGTAAATCATTAATATTTCTGTTTTTTTTTATATTTTTTTTTTTTGAGTTGCCCTACATGCAATTGTTTTGGGCATTTCGGTTGGGTTGCAAATGCGGATAATCGGTAAAAGTAAAACAAATATGAGAAAAGTTTTGAGACTCAGAAATTATGCGAGAAAAGGATCTGCAGTTTGATAATTTGAACAATTATTATTTTTTATTTTTTCAACTTTTCAATTTATCACCCCCCTCTTTCTCCACTCCCTCAATTAATACATAAAAAATCTAGTTTACGAAGTCATCAGCAGTTTGATATTATAATAATTTTAGTTTATTATTATTTACTATACTTACTATAATATTTATTTATTTTACTGACACTTTTCTATTAAAATATTTTTTTTTTTTTAATCAAATTGAATTGACAAATTTTTATTTAAAAATAGGTGTCAAAATCGTAAATTCAAAATATTTATTTCAATTTTAATTGCACCAATTTTATATTTAAATTTTGTATAGACGAATAATATTTCGAAAATAATAAGAATATAGCAAACAAAATTATTGTACAAACCTTTAACAAAACGAATGTTTGCATTGGCTTCCTGTATATTCAATTTGCCCTTTCCCTTTTTCTCTCCCTATCTTTGTATATCGATCTCCCTATCTACATATATATACACGTTTCTCTGTCAGTCAGTCTCTGGATCTCCGGTTGTTTGACAAGCAGTTGCTTTTACTTATAAGACTAACAAATAATATCTATATTTCATACTCCCTCTTCTATTTCCTTCTTCTGTTTCTGTGTGCTTGATTAACAAATGACTTTCCTCATTTATAAGTCTAACAGATCTTAGCAATCTCATTTACAATGTTGAACTAGCTCAACCTCTGTAGGGCATTGGGGACTCTGTGACCAATTGAATGCATTGTTGCGGGAGTCGCCGGTTAGCCAACGTCTGCCCCAATCCTCAGTACAGTCATCCCTCATTACATTCATCCCACAATCTAGACTTCCCCAACGCCTCCCACAGCAAACGAAACAATGCCGCAGTAACAAAAACCGCGTCACTTTAGCGTTGCTTTTACTATGTATTTGTGTACAAGTATGTTTAAATGTGGAAAAGAGAAAGACAGAGAGGGAAAGAGGGGGAGAGAGAGAACCGACAACAAACAAACTGAACTGAGTTCAGAATGAACCAACGAAGTGAACTAAAGAGAATAGAACAGAATAGAATTGTGAAGCAGAAAAGAAACTTAACACAAAGTGAATGAAATGAATGAATAAATGAATGCAAGTCTAGGTGTAGCATGAAGTGAGATCAAAAAAAAGCAAAGCTATTGAAAAGTAGGTGTCTATAAAATACCCTATAGAATTAAACGAATTACTTAAATAATTTCATACGGTTATATTTTAAAAAGTTCAACATATCATCTAATACACTCTGTCACATAATCAGCTCTTGTGTACAGGGTATTATAAGAAAATGCAAATGCAGAATCATGAAATATTTCAAACATTAGCAATTGTTAAAGTCCTGAGAGCATAAGTATGTATGTGTATGACCCTAGCTAAGGAATTTTCCACAACTCAATCAGCCCTCTCTGCAGTTCCAATGTAACGTGCCAATAATAGTTCACGTTTCCGAGGGGAAAAACTTTTTATATAATACATAATATATACTACACTATACTTACATATATAACAATGTACTTATAACAAACTGAGCTTAGTTTATACTTTGCTTTGACTTTCTCGCCCTCCATTTTAGCTTTTCTTTTCTGCGCTTTTCTTTTGGCAATTACTCAAAGTTTTTGTGCATCGCTCAGATGATTTCCAAGCAAACGAAACGAAAGAAAACGAAAGAAAAAAATAGAACAACACCAACAACAACAAAGTTATGCATTTCAATTTCAGCAACAATTGTTAAAATTAATTTATCATTTTGTTAAATTCAGGTTGAGTTTGCTCTCTGCGGTTTTTCGAGAAAGAAAGACAAAAGATTTCATTAGTTGAAGGCTGTGGTTGATGTTTTCTGGGTTATTGAATTGTGGCTAAGACTTGCTGTTGGCCAACAAAACTTGGCTAATTGGATAAACTTAATTTCACGTCAAAAGTGCAGGCCCAGTTATCAATTATAGCTTGGTATTGAATAAAGTGAACTTGGTAATAGCTTATGATCTTCCTTTGTAAAATCATATATTAAACCTTTTGCTACATTTTTGCATTATATCCTACCTTTATTCAAAATTTTCGAACAAGCAGGGATAGCAACAAGAGTTATGATATGAAAATAATCAAACTCGCAAAAGTTACCTAGTTGAATGAGAAAGGCAGAGATATACTCGTACTTAATCTATTTCTGTATATAAACAATAATCTTCCTAAACATATAAAAAAAATTTTAATAATTAATTAATTATTTATAATTTTAATTTTAAAATATTTTAAGAACTCTTCTCAATTTTTTTAAAAATAAAAGCTGAAAATTAATGTATTTCTGCAATTTTTAAAACAAAGATTGAAATGAAAATTGAGCTGCCACGTTTTTAAAAAGGAAACAGTATTTTGATAATGTTATATTTTGCAATAAATTGATATGTATACAAATATTTTCTGAAGTATCTGTAGACCTTAAAACGAATGTAATCTAGTCGTGAAACACTCTCAAATGCAGCGATTTGGCATGTTATTTAAACAAGCATTTAGTCCCAATAAAAATTTCAGACTGTTAACGTTTTCGCACAATTTTCAGCGCGTTTAAAACTAGCTGGCAACTTTTTAACAGTTATTCACGCGTGCCCACTTAAATATGCAACAATTTCCGCATAATTTCATACACTCCCTGGCTTAGGCCGCAGGACACACACGCACACACACGTGCAGATACACAAATATTCACACTCGCCTGTGTGCGGCTAATCACATGACTGACTATCACGAACTATCTGCGGCAGGTGTGCGTGAGTGTGAATGTGTGTGTGTGCAGATGTGCGTATGCGTGAGCTAGTGTATCTGTGAAATTGACGCTGAGCCTATGGCCAAGCAATTATTACGCACCAGTAAGCACATACACACACACACACACACACACATACGGAGAACGACAGTGAACAAACCAAGAGGACACACATTTGGTGGCCTATGTATGTGACAGAGCTTGCGGCCTGTGCGGGCCCAAAGTCCGACGTTGATTAATACGAAGCAATTTGCAGTTCCCTTCTCTGCCTCTGCCTCTGCCTCTCCCTCTGCCTCTCCCTCTTCCACTCCCTTTCTATCAGTTTCTCGCTCTGTTGGCTATAGCGTGAAACTGTCATGCGATTTTCGGTCATTCTCAACTGTTGAGCCTTGACAACATTTTGATGACCCATATATAGTACACATACACGTACGTATGTCAGTCGCAAATGCTCCCTAAATGACAGCTTAGCAATTCAAATGCTATTTCGAAATTCTAGCGACAACATCAACGTTTCCCTAGCTAATTGAGTTAACTGTTCTTTATCACTTGAGATAGCCAACTTATGCTTTGCCACATTATCCTTAAATCTCATATGTTAACCTTGTTCAATTCAATTTCCTTCGCTCAATCAGCTATCATGCACTTAATCCACTACAAAATATCTGAGTTTTACCTATAAGCCAATTCAATTCTTTTTCATTAGCATAGAAAAATTAATAAAATTATATCTCATATCACATGCAATTAAACTTTGAAAAATTTAAATTATGACATGCATTTAATGATATGTAAGAAAATGTAAAAGTAAACCAATAAAACATAGAATAAATTCTAGAAATACCAAAAAAAAAGGTAATGCTGTAAAGAATATTTCAATTATTTATAAAAAACAAAAAATGGGGATATAATAGAAATGTTTGAAGTTCATTTAAAATAATGGTCCAAAAAAAAGAAAAATGAATCTTACTACTTTAGCACTTTATTATATACCAAATATTTTTTTTATTTTCGGTACATTAGTTATGATAGATCTGAGATATTCTAAATCATAAAGACAATATTTTTAGGTCTAATTTTTTTAAACCTATAAGTCTTATTTGCATTATCCAATATAAAAAACATCGTAAAGTTTTTGTTGTCAAATTTCTAAAGTAAACTGTAGCCGAAAAGATAATGGCAAGATAATTCGTTTCAGAGTTTAATTTTAATAATTTATAATAATTGACCTGCATTTAATTTAATTACCTGCCAGCAATATATATATCGAATGCACAGATCGACTGACAAATCATAGCACATTTACTGATTTGCATTTTGATTTCCATTATCATACAACTTCGTTCAATAAAAACCAAATATTGAAGCATACAATTTGACTTTTATTCCATTTTAATAGCAATCCCCGATAACTCTCCAAAGCCGCCCAACGGAGCTCAGCCAAAGGCAACACATGCATAAATTATGTGGCCAAATAAAAAGAAAAAACAATTCACGCTCCGACATCGTCTCTCATCCTCACACATACTCTCAGACATTTTAAAACAATTAAACAAACTTTTTTGCAGCATTTTTTTTTTTTTTGTGGCCCCACAAAAAGCGCAGCATTTATTTAAAAGCCGCCATGAAGTTCAAAAGTGAACAATACCCAAAAATAAATGAAAAAGCAACCTTTAAAATATGCCAACCACTGTGGCAACAACTATGCGAGAGGTTTAAGGGACGCTGGGGGAATCCAACTGAGGAATGCACACAACAAACGTTTACATATTTTATGAACTCAGCTAAAAACAGTGGAAAACGCAACTAAATTTGGTCAACCAAAATGCACAATTCGAACCAAAAGTGTTGAGGTCAAAGGTATTAAAAAAAAAGGTCTCTTAATGTGCAAGTTCCATAAATTATCGAAAAAGCTTTCAATACTATTAAATAAATAGTATAACATATTAACAGAAGAGCTTATATTGATATATTCAGAAAATAAAACAATGGCTTTTATAGTAGTTACACAAAATATATAACATTGTTAACTTTGATTATAAGCTATTATTGAATTAAAGTAGTTACATTACCAAATTTAATATTCATATTTTCAGAATAAACTGCATCGGCTATTGATGGTTTTTTAAATTATCCATATTTAAAGGATATAAGTAAAATAAACTAATACGCTATTTTCAACTCTTTTTTCGATTTCTGCAACAAAAATAATAATGTAACTTTAATACAGAGGGACATATTTTATGGCAAAAGATAATATTTTCAGTTATCCTAACAGCTGAAATTGTCTAAGCTCCAATTGAACAGCGACTATATAAGAAATAGTACTTCAACAATATATAGAGAGAGCAAGAATGTCCCAAATGAGCTCAGCAAATTTGAGGTTCTGCCCATGTTTGCCTCAGAATTACTTATTAACATATCGGAACCATTTGAAGGAGCCAGGGCAGAGTCATCTCGCAAGTATACAATACTCCCCGTGACGAACTGGCAGGAGGCAGTACTCACTAATAAAACACGCATACACAAATACACTTACACAAACATACACACACACAAACAGAGACAGAGACGGACACGCCCCCACAACTCTTATAATGTAGACAATACCCATTTACATAACATCAAATCGAAGGCAGGCAGGCAGGCAAAAATGCGTATAAAGCTTAACATTAAATATTTATAAATATTACGTATACGTAATCGAATTGATTGATTTTGCAATTTCACGCAAGTCGAAACAAATGCCAAGACAAGGACAAGGAACTTACACAATGTTGGGTTGTACGAGAAGTAGATGTAAACGTGAGGCACGTTGCCTAACCAAGAGAAATAACCATGCTGTCCAGTCCAGGCGAGGCAGCGCAGTCAACCGAATCGAAGGAACTGGCAATTGTGTAGTTCAGGGATTGCAAATAGAAACGGTGAGGGAAAGAGAGCGGGAAGTCTGTGAATCTTAAGTGATTTCTAACTAAGGGCCAAGGCAGTCAACAGTCAGCAGCCAGATAAAACACATTATGGTAATGTGCACACAGTTACAAGTTGTGGGCAATGACACGCCCCCACATTAGAAGTAACGCACATATACACTTTACATGTATGCAGAGGATGTGTATGTATGTATGTATGTATGTATAAAGGAGATTACAAGCCACATAACCTAAAGCCAATGACCAGCAGAAACGCATTGAACTTGGCTTTGGGTTACAAGCTGAGCCTCGGGTCGCAATGCTTCATTGGCGCTATAAAATGCCAAAGGGTTGCTAAATCCGTCGGAAAGTATCCGCAATCACCAAGCGGCACGTGTTGTTGTCAGGACTCTTAAGCAACACGTTCCTTTCCACTCCTTTATCTGACGGCAACAAGTACAACAACAACGGAGGAAAAAAAGGGTTCAATCTTAACGCTTTTTCTTGCCTTGTTTTACGCCACAGCTAAATTATTGGTAATTTGATGTTTTATTACATTTCTGGGATGCTTGCCCTTTTTGTGGGCTGCTTTAAAATTTATGAATCCTGCTCCATTTCTTACTGACAATTGGAAAAGGATGGAATGAAATTGAATGCCAAAGTTTATGATGACGTGTAGGGTGGATATGGTTGACGGTGGCTTATAATTGTCACACAATTTTTAGCAAATGACTTTTACGATTATGAGAACATTTTTAAGTTGCAGTTTTGGGTTTGCCTCAAAATGGTTACGGTGGGAAATTATGCTTATATATAATGTTCTCGTAAGTTATCTTAACCCACATCAAAACAAACTTTGCAGCAGGAATTTTAGATTACAGCAAAATTATATAGGGTTATTTAATATGATGTCATGATATATTCAGGCCATATCTTATGAATTCATCAAGAATGTGTTGTTTAAATTTATTTAATTAATATATCAATATTATTTACTGTACAAGAGATATTGTAAGGCTCAAAATAATTTATGCCAATTAAAAGCATTTCCTTATTTCCGAAAATATGTTTTTAAATTAAAAGATATTACAGATCTTTTTAATAATTATATTTATTTTAAATACTTATAACTATTTTAAGTAAAATTTCTTAAACTTACCACGAGCAAAACTGCTCGAATTTGTCTAGTCTTCCAATAAATTTGAGCTGGCATTTTTATCTGAGTTTTCTGGTAATCATTTCTGGCTTCATGCTGTAATTAAAGATAAGTAGCAACAATTAAAATGATGTAAAAGTCAAGATAGTTTAACGGAGCTGCTTGTAACTGATTAGCTTGAATATTAAATTCACACACAATGCGAAAGGGATATATACAAAGTGAGAAAGAGAGTTGAGCATTAGGTTTAGTGTAAATAGACAAATAATTAAACAGACAGACACGAAAGCACATATAATCTTGATAAGAACTTAAATCAATACAACTCCGGCATTTGTTTAAGGACATGGCATTAGCATAATTAAGCAAAATATTGTTTAGATCTTGTGTATGCGACGATTAATGGAGGCAACAACAAAATGTCAACTGATGGCAAGGTTACCAAGGAAGTGAAAGAAGATATATGACAAAGGGGGGGACAGACTCCTTCAAGCATCCTTTGCAGAAACAACAGCAAGAAGAACGACTACAGTGAGCGTAATAAATACGTTTACGGCCCTGAAACATTTGTCATTCAAATTAAGTACAAACGACATTACTCATTTCTTCGAATGAGCGTGTTTAATTCGCCAGAAAACTCGAGTAGAGTTTGGGGGCGTCCGTAAGACAAGGGGCGTGGCGATAATAGCACTTGACACGAAATTTTTGCTGCACCAAAAGGAAAACTAAAAATGATCGATTTTGAGAAGTTTTATTTAAATTTATGCAGTTTGATTTTATATTATTTTGTCAGATATTCTGCTTGATTCTTGTTCGATTGCAAGTATATTTTTTTAAATATTTAAAGCCAAATATTTGAATTACATTAATGACCATTTAAAGTTTCTTAAGAATGTAATTATACTCGGTGAATATTACCTACAATTAAATGTACCTGAAATACTGATGAATGAAAATTTAAATTTTTCAGTATTCAACATATTAACGAATAATATTTATTTTATTGAGCTCAATTATGATATGCAAGTAATTATTTGAAATTCATTTAAATTTGCAGTCAAGTATTTGTATTACATTGATGATAATTTAAAAATTCTTATGTAATTAATTATACTCTGTGAATGTTTAATGTACCTAAAATACTGATGCATAATAAATTAAACTATTCAGTATTACCGATTTTTATAATTTGTATATCAGAAATGACATGCCAAAAAAACTTAGCGTCTTTTAATTAAATAACTCTCATTTATATAAAATTTGTGGTAAGTTAACATTACGTTGATTGTTAATAATATGCCACAACATTAAATTCAATACTAAATTCATGAGTCCAGTAAAGTATTTTCAAAATTTACTAAAAAAAAGGGCTGCAAAGCCATAGTTCATTATAATTTTTCTCACTGCATCAATTGAATGAATGAATTGTCATAATTTATGGTATCCCATAGCTCACAAATATGTTGGATCAATTAATCCTAAACTATTTAAATGCACACCAGGGAGCGCTTAAGGTCGCCGAGCACGTTTCACAAATTGGAGAAGTCTAAAAATACATTGTACGAGTAGATGTAGCTTTTCCAGGGAAAGCGCATCAAATTATGAAGGAATATTAGAAAAGTGTTCTGCAATATTATTAAAACTTTTAATGCTAAAACTTGAAATATATCAAATGTTTCCCCTTTTTCCGCTTTTAGCAGACAAGCTATAAAAGTTCTTCTGATAGGCATAAATATGTGGGGTAATTATGAGCAGGTAACAGAATGAGAAATATTATTTTCTTCTTTACTTATACATAGTAGCACAACAAATCAATCGGAATGTGATGTTTGCGGTTGTCAACACTTGCGCTACATGTTTGTTCTCTGGAAGCCCTCGAGTCAAATAAAAAATCAAAAATATATCTTTAAAAAAAATCATAAATAAAGTGTTGGGTTGGGTTGAATTGCTCTGGGGTTTAAGGTTGCATAGCAAAGCAACGTGGGCGTTGGTGGGTATTAAAGCTCGCAGGTGATTTTATATGCTCTCAATATGTACGTATGTGTGTTCGTATTTTTAATTGTCATTTGGATGAGCAACAACACACTGAAGCTGGAATGTAACGTAATTAGATTGTACGACCAAATACGTAATGGGGCTCATTTGAGATTTATTTGATTCACCAAAACGGCTTGCAATTCTGAGATGTCGACCTGGCAAGCCGTTTTAAAATTATTTTTACTCGTATCACGTGAATAACAACTTTAATCCATAAATAATTGCAACCGTTTCCGTAGCAAGTAAGTATTTTTTTAACACGTGTTTTAAAGCTTTTCCTTGGCTTTTGTACAGACCTTTATTAAGTCAGCAAAAATCCACCGGATATTTGCATAACGTTGCGCAATTAATTAAATAATTAAAAACTGATTTCGTATGCTATTTAAAACAGAACTCGAAATGAGACAGACAATTGCAGACAAAAGGGAGACCAAGAGAAAGAACATTAAAAATAAATTTACTATGCTCTTTCCTTAAACATCCTTTCCGAGAAAATTGAATTTTAGTATTGTTATGAAATGTACCAAGAATTTTGAACAATATAAATATATGATCTACATATACAGGAAAACATACTTATTCGTCTTGTTATTTTTTTAAAGAAAATTACAGACAGCTCCGACAGATGGGTGAATTCTTTATTGCTGTTTTATTCACCTCATTCCCTTTGTCATTGTCATTGCTGTTGTGCTTTTGATTGTCATTTGGTTGTTGCTGCTGCTGTTGCAAATGTTGCGCATTGAACTTTTAATTAGCAGAAGTGACGTCTGCCTACAAGCGTGGCACCCTCCCTTGCCCACCCTTACTCCACTGCTTCCCTTAACGAACTCGTGACCCATGTAAGGTGGCAGGTGTTTGGGAATGAAATGTTCTAGTCTGGTTTGGTCTACTCGGGTTGTGTTTGTTTCCCTTGAACAGCAAAGCAAACGACAACAAAATGAAATTCATTTCTATGCACAGATTGTTTGTCTTTGTAGGCGGTCGGGGCGTGGCATTGCATAACATTTTGTTTGTTTATGTTTCGGAGGTTTTTATGATGTCGCCGTTGTCGTCGACAAGTTCATAAATTATGAACAATTAAAATGTTGACGGCAATTGCTTGGGGGGTATCTTTCGCAGCGCACTGAATTAAGTTCATCAAAAATGTTTGCATATGTGACGAAAACGTGAAGGGTATAAACTACAGTGAAGCATTACTGGTAGTGACTTTGCTTTGTGTGTCAAAAATTCTCTTTACATTAATTTTTCAGTCTTCAATTATTGTACATCGTTTTCAACCCAAATTTCTTGTCATAATCCAATTCTATGCAGAATATCCGGAATACTAAGCCCATGCCAGGACAGCAGTTCGACGGTGTGATAAAAACGGATTCTTTCAATAGGAAGACCTGAAATGGCAGCCCATCAAATGGGACAGACTGGTAACACAAAGGGCAAAGTATCTGGTCAGCAACCAAATCAGGTTGCTTACAACAGACAACAACAAGTAAGAATGCTCGACTAGAAAATATCCTGCAGCCAGGGCAAAAAAAACCATAATATTTCTTTGTAAATTATTTCTTAAACTTTTATGTAACTTTTATTTATCATACGATTGGGATTGAAGTTTTGGTCTAGAAATAGGACTAAAAGGTCTATGTAGTTTTATCCATAGTTTTATAAATATTTTTTTTATTTATGAAACTGCAAATTTTGCAGTCCCTAGCCATCTGGCAAAAGCTTACTTTTAATTTTGATTAAAAAAATGTACAGTATAATGTGTTTACATTAAATTCGTCAATTGAAAAATGTACCGCGAATTTTTCACCCTTCTCGAGTGTACAATTCAGATACAGATAACTTACAATTATTATAATAATCTTAATATTGATTGTAATTTTTACCCTCACCTAAGCTGCCCTACGAAATGTGGAACTCAAGCGCGCCCAATTGGTATTATTATGGAAACTCTTTCGCACAACATCCTCAAAATCAAACCTATATGCCTAAACCAGGATCATCTATGCCAACGACATTTTCGGCATATATGCCACATTATTATGGCCAACAGCCCCAGCAATCTCGAAACGAAATGGGGAATGTGCAACAAGGACAGATACAGAGACAGCAGCAAGGACAGGGGCCGGGGCAGGGGCAGATCTGGTATCAGACACAGCAGCCTCAACAGAACTACAACTATTGGTGTGCCATGCAGCAGCCTCAATCCTTTTACCAAAATTTAAGTATGGTAAGGAATTTTCTTCTACAGCTTTAGGCAAATTTATGTTTCTTATTATTTTTGCTCAAGGTATTTAAACAAAATTTGTATAGATAAAATATGCCCAACTAAAATAACATTACGTTTAAACATTGAATTTTTTCGAATTTTATTAACGAGGAGGGCGATAGAGGATATTAGACAGTTACCAAACATTTTTTAAATAATCTTCGTGTACTTAAATTTATTTTTATAAAATTTCAATTTATTCTCTTACTTTCATATATCGCTAACAATTAGAAATATTTCAGCCCACAGGGACTCAAAACGCAGCAGCTCAATCAATGAATACCTCACAATACTCGACTTCTCCCTTGCGCAACACGGCGGGAAGTCGACATCCAGGACATTCATACATTCCACATGTGAGCAGTGGCAGCGGCAGTCTTAATCGCATCGATAGTGTTAGCAGTTTCAAGAACCTACAAGGCTCAAGGATACGCAATTCTCAGCATGATTTGATCGAGTATCATCGCATTGCCGCGCGAACACTTTCCGCAAAGCAAAGAAAAAAGACGGAGGAGTCGAAAAAACAGTCTAAAAAGGAGCAGAAGAACAATGAAAGGATCATAGGATGCGATTCTGATACTCAAGCTGGGGCCCTTGACGATGTGCTGGCCAACAAGAAGAGGATTAAGCAAAGTAAGACGGTCAACCACAATGTGGTCATTGAAGAATCTATGTCTACCAGAGGAAGCACCTTCTTTCAAAAACTAGGACTGTTCAAAGGTGGCAAAAAAAGCATAGAAGCAAAAGAAAGCACAGAAGCCAGAGCCAAGTCTTGTAAGAAAATGAATTTCCTAAAACGCTTCTTTTGCGATGATCATAGCCCTACGAATTAAGGATATTCATGAAGCAATAGATTTCATAAAATACCCAGAAAACTAATCCTAAAAATATGTAAAGGTTACTCCTATACACAAATGTAAAATAGATCAATATATTCAATAATTTCGATAAATCCAGGGAATAGAAAAGTAATTGGTATCGGAACCGTTAGCCAAAACTAACAGTTTTATTTTTAGATAAATAAATTCTCTTTCAAGAACCGAAGAAAGAGTTGAAAAACTTCCAACTGTCATAACCTGAAGAAAACTGACCCAATTTTCAAGCGGAATATGATTTTAATCATATATATATATATTCATTCTGTATTTAAATTAAGTTCATTATAACTTTGCCAAAACTGTACCGGTTTTAGTTTGGCCTCTATTTTCATTCTGTATTCAAATTCTGTTCATTTAGAAAATCTTATTATTTTTCGACTACCTAAGAAATGGTTCTATGTTGATGGTAATGGTCCCCCCTTTGAAATTTTGAAAATTCAAAATTTTAAATCTCAAGTTTTTACTTCTAATCAACTCCTTATATCGTAATAAGTATAAAACGACTCTTTAAACTTGATTCTGGGGCCTTTCATTTTCTTGTAAAAAATCATGTCAAAATTAAGAAATATTTTGACTTGTAAAGTTGCTAGATCAAAGGCTTGAGCAACTTCGAACTGTCATAACTTTGGCAAAACTTTACCGATTTTCAAGCGGAATATCATTTTGAGCATGGTTTGACCTCTAAATTCATTCTATATTCAAATTTTGCCTTTTTAGAAAAATTAAATAATTTCGACCAAGATTCGATTTGGATGGTAAGGGGGGCTTGGAAGTTTTGAAAATTCAAAATTTTATATCTGAAGTTTTCGCTTTTAATCAACTCATTATATCGTAATTAGTATAAAACGACACTTTAAACTTGATTCTGGGGCCTTTCATTTTCTTGTAAAAAATCTTGTCAAAATTAAGAAATATTTTGGCTTGAAAAGTTGCTACGTCAGAGGCTAGAGTAACTTCAAACAATTATAACTTTGGCAAAATTTTACCGATTCTCAAGCGGAATGTCATTTTAATCAGGGGTTGGTTTAGAGGCAACTGTGCCTCTTTTTCAGTTACCCATATTCCGAGAATCAAACGAGAAATTCCATTAAAATAAATTAAATTTTGGAATTCATTAGAATACTTCAGATTTCATATTTAACTTACTTACTCTCTAGAAACGAACGAAAAAAAGGTCAGATTTATGAAGAATAACACTTCCCACATCTGAATATACCTCTCAACACTTCTCACTACCCTTTTTAATCCAATGTTGCGACCAACCACTGTGACAGCGGTTTCAATTGATGATGCAAACGGCGCATAAGCCGCAGCTACTCATTAAACAGCCATCATCGCTTATTAATTTTGACATTTCATTGGCCATATATCATTATCAGCTAACAAGCCATCAACAGCTCGTCAACTAGCCAGCATTCAACAACAACCGCAGACTATTTGGCTGGCAGACAAATTCCGAAAAATTGCGCAGTTAACACGCTAATCAGCTCGTTACCAACTCTTTCAATTTCAAAATTCAAAGCTTACTATTAACCGCGCCCTCGTTTTCTAGCCTAAAACCCAGCATAAAAACGTTTTTCAACAGTTTTTTCATTTGAAGGTTTTGGCAGATGCTCCGAGGGCTGCACAAAAAATAGCTGGGCTCTAAAATATGTTTTTGCGGATAAAAACTTTTATCAATTATTTTATTCAATGTTTTTAATTTTTAAATTTTATGTTTTTGGTTAACACATTATATTTTCTTGACATAAATTTTTACCAAAAATATTATTGCTAAAGTCCTCTACTAAAACGTTTAAAATAACTAATACGAGTCTGCATTGAAATTTCTATAGTAAAATGTAACAATTTCTTCATATGAATTTGATTGTGGTACTTTTAAAGGTTCTTGGTGAAAAATATTACACAGCTTCCAAATTGTCTAGGTTTGCAAAGTTAGTTTCCATTTAGAAAATGAAATAATTAATAATAAAACAAAAATATTTCACTTAAGTATTAAATGCTAATTTAATAAAATTAATGATAAACAACGCTTAATTTAGAAAAACAATATAAAAATGTGTGCCCAACAAATAATAGTTAATGAAATTTGCTGGAAATTTTAAAAACACCCCTCCAATTGACTTGTTCATTAACATTATTGTCAATTTATAAATCGTATTGCATTCGGGCGTGTTTACAATGTTTGCTTGTCATTAGTAACGGCTCAGAGAAGAAGGTGCAACAACTGCGACGCGGTCATCGAAAACTGCAACGCTTCATTGAATGCACAGGTAAGCAGAGACAGAGAAAGCGCGAGTAAGAGTGTGAAAGAGAGAGAGAGAGAGAGAGAGAATAGATAGACTTATCCTATTTATAATACTGATAGCTGCATCTGTTTGCTGTTGTTTTGCTAACCAACAAGAAATAATAAAAATCGAAATGAGGTCGACATGAAACTTGTTGCCCCGTTATGACTTCTTCTTATGAGCATGACGTCAAATCGAATTTGCACTCATCTATATACATATATAAAAAAAATACCAGAAATTGTAGGTATCCAAGCAACCTTTTTTTACCCGCCCTCTCGGAACCTCGTAGCAGTCTTGCACTGACGACGTTCTGTTGACAGCCCAGCGAGCAATAAGTTTCAAATGGAGCCGACGATGGCATCGAAGTCGTCGCTCATGTCAATCCAAAGACCGATGAGATGTACCACAAGATGTAAGTAAGGGAGTGGATTAAAGGAGAGGACTGGGGCACAATTCAATGCATACTTGCTAGCTAGCAGCAGCATCGCCATGGTTGTCGTTGTTATTGGAATTGCAACGCGTTTCGATTTCATCGAATATCATTGAAGCATTTGGCATGCACTGAGAGAAATTGTTGGCCAATTGTACTCCAAGTCAATTTATTAAAAGAAATAAAGACACAATTAATAGTAAAAATTAACATAAAAATTGTTGTATTTCATTTATTAACTGTCATACTATAAACAGCTGATACAACAATTTATATTTGAATTAAATTATTAAATAACTATGAAAATATTCATTTAACAATTTATATTAAATGTAGATATAGGATTTTTTAGAGAATATCTAACACACAAAAGTTGAAAGCGTTAAAATTATAGAAAAACTCCACTGCCACATAAGATGTTGCCGGATGCTGCAGACATGTAAAACCATTTGAGAGAATAAAAATAAAATAAAAATTGAAAATTGTTCTCAACCAATAAATTATTTAGCATGTATAAATCACAGAGCAGACGTAACGCCGCACGAAACTTGCGCTGAAAACATGTTAAAGCCATTCAAAGATTTATTTCGAGCTGCGACTCGAGCCTGAAGCATCTGAAGAGCGAGTGCCAAGGAGCAGGAGTCAAGGAGGTGTTAGGAGTTGAAAGTATGGGATATGGTGTGTTGCTGAGAGAATAGCATGCAAGCGAGCAAGCAGGCAAGCAAGAAAGAAAGAAAGCAATAAAGAACGACAGCATGAAAGAAAGAAAGAACGTAAGAAAGAAAGAAAGGAGTAGGCAAACTTTTCAGGCTGTTAGCACTTTTTATTTTAATTTTCGCTCTTTTCATAAGATTTTCAAGCGCAATGACGACTCCCAACTGCCGTTGTCGCAATGAATGTGTGTCAGGATAGGGCTGAACTGGGACCCACAGCAGGTACCACATATAACATCCACCACTCTTGGCAATATCAAGACAAGTAGGCGCGTTAGAGTCGAGACCCCGATTATCAGATACCCGTAACACAATTTTTATGAAATATATATGAGTTTTAAGAACTTAAAACAGCCATTAAGTAGGATTATAAATATTTATTTACAGATAGCATTAATCACAAAGAAAAGAGTTATATCTTCATACAGACATGGCTCTATTGACTTAAGATAAATTTCAGCGAATACAATATACCCCGACACTTTTTAAGTAACGGATATAACAACTTGCGCGAAACTTTTGCCCAACGTGAAATGTCGGTACCACTTGAAATTTTAGCCTGTCTGCTCTTTGATTTCATGGCAGCTTTTAAGTGTTTAACTTGAGCAACGACGAACACAACGAGCAACTTTATGCAGCCTCATAATTTACTGTCCCACTCCCTACTTTCCCACTTGTCCTCAGTTTCTCTGTCTGAATATGCTTGCCTCTTAAGCAGTTGCATTAACACAGCTCGCGTCGAATTTAAATCGGTCCACACACTTCCTTGCAGGACTTCATTATTTTAGAACTGAATTCAAGTGTCTATGCCACACAATCAAATTGTCTATGAAACTCCAAAGGGCCAACGAAAATCATTAAGCGTTTTAAATGAAGTCGTGAGAGTTATTTGATGACTATGACAATTTCGGATGATCCAGAGGTACCTTGAGTTAGAAAACTGAAAAGCTTTAAAATTAAAATGTAATCAAAAAATATGAGGCAATAAAAACCAGTTTTAATTTTAAATTTACCGTAGGCTTTTAAAATGAGTCGTGATAGTTAAGGATGTCTATGCGATGATAACATCTTAAGATTTGGAAATTCCTCATGCTAGAAATCTAGAAAGCTTAAAAAATTTGAAGGTATGATTTTATAGAATCCCGAATAACTTTTAAATTTGTCACAGCCTTTTTAAATACGGTGCCCTTTAGTCAAATAACTAATAATTAATTAAGTCAAATCAAATATAAGAATGCAACAATTTTGAAGAATCCCTATTACACAAGACAACCCGATTCCGTTGCACGAAAAATTAGAATCCTTGAATAGTAAAAAAATCAATCAATCAAAGAGGATTGAATAGATCCCTTGAGTGGCACTTTATAATTCCTAAATAAGACCAAGACCATTACTAGTTGAGAGGAACTGCCATAAGCAACTTTTTAACACATCATAACTCAGCTTAAAAGCATCTTCTAGCAACTTTTAAAAAACCATATTGTAGCACTCTTCCTTTCGAAATATATGCATGAAGATAGCATATTTTAGCACATATAAAAGAACCACAAAGTTATCGTAGACATTGGAACTATGTGTTTGAGAAACACCCAAAAGCTTCATGTGCGTACTAAAAATTCGAAAGATTTGTAGAATGTTCAGACAAAGCTAACGGTAACGGATTGTCCCCAATAAACTCATAAATATGCCAAATGCTTAAAACGAATCTAAATCGTCATAAAGTGTAGATAAAGTCACTCCTCTCCCTCTCTCTCTCACACAAACATACGCATCCATAGACAACTCAATAAAGGCAGCTAATCTGCACAGAGTAGGAGTGAGACAGAGAAGGAGAGAGAGAACGAGGTGCATAAGCTACGAATCTTAAAATTTCCGCACACACAATGAGGGCATTACGTCGTCGACAGTCGACTTTTTAAGTAAATTATAAAACAGTGAAATTTTAAAGGCAAAGAATTCTCGGGACAGGAAACAAAAGCAAAAGTCAAGGGATTGACAGACGCTTCCGACGGCCAGACGCGCCAGACAAGGACTGGCCAGGAAGTTGAAGAAAGCGCACACAATGTGGGAATGTCACAGCTTAACTTTGTGTGTGTACATATGTATGTGTGTGTGTGTGAGTATCCATTCCCCTCACTTTGCCCTCTCTTAGTTACATTTTGCAACTGTCATTTCGTTTGCTGTCTCTATCTGAATCTCTGCCTGTCTGTTCATCTGTCCATCTGTCTCTTGTTCTGCATTCACTTCCCAATCCGTGCGTGTCTTTAGCATCTGTCTCATTCTGCAAAGTGTTGCCGTGTAACCGAACTTGCTCTCTTTCAATTGAAACTGATTACAAACCGTCAGTGGTCGTTCATTAGTGTTACTTTTTTACAGTGAAACATTTGTTAGCTAAGCTTCACATTAGCACATTCCGAAATGTCAACTTGTTTTTATCTATATTAAAACATTTCCCAAATTGTATTAAATTATTACTCACTCAAAAAACAAACAAAGTGTGTCATGTCTCATAATTAAATACCAAGAGAAAACTAAAAGGACATTCTATACACACATTTCTCATTTACATTTCTTGTAATTAACTACATTTTTACTCATAAAATATACATTTTCAGAATTCATTTCCACTCTCTTTGATCTTTTACAGATAGTAGCAAAACACTTAGAGCTATTAAATTGCTCTTAAGACTTAAACGCTTAAATGGAATTAAAATGCTGTTGCCAAAAACTATTAAATAGAAATCTCAGCAGTGACCACAGCTCTCTCTTAACTTAAAATTAATTACAATTAAGTAAAAAGGAACAAGTGTGTCTAAGTGTTTGTGTGAGTGTGTGTGTGAATTAGTTCAAATGGCCAAAAGCCAGGCAACTTACAGCAGTCACGAGTTGAAAGACTAACACGCTAAGCGCTCTGCATTAAATCCAAAAGAGATCGTCTCAGTCGCAGTCTCAGTTGACGCAACAACAAATATACGTATGTGTAGCGCTGACTGCGCTGCCGACGGCAAAGGTGGCTGCCTTTGCTGCTGCTAATCCACTTTTACTGTTCTTTCGCTTACTCCCTCACACCCGCACACACATGCACATGCACATGCACATGAAAGCTTACGTATGCATGTAAGTGTGTGCAAAGGTAGCGACAATGACGCTGGCGACGTTGGCAACTTTTTGCACGCTGCGCTTTTGTTGTTTGCGGCTTTTGCTGTTGTTGTTGTTGTTGTTGTCGCTGTTGTTTGTGTCCTGGCGTTTTTCGCACTGATTGTTACACACTAAAATCGAATTAAACTTGCACGCTGTGTTGTTGTTATTGTTTTCGTTGTTGTTGTTGTGGTTGTATTTTTGCCGCACTTTCCACACGTTGCACAACAACTTTCGCTCGAACTTTTACTTTGTTTGCTGTGCAAGACACGAGAAAAAAACGCACTGAGCAAAACTTTGAGAACGTGCAATTCTTTGTTGTTACTTTCTTCTTCTTCTCTTTATTCTTCTACTTTTCTTGACTCCCTTTTGCGCAACTGAGCGAACGCGTAAAAAGGATTTTCTAATAAGAATCGCGAAACGAGACGACAAAAGTTCCCGTTCCTGTCACGATCAACGTCAGCGGGGAAACGTGTGGGAAAGGGACGCACTTATCCCATTTTCTTTATCATGTAATTATTATAATAACTTTATATTCTTTATCCTTTACGCTTTTGTGTTATTAAAGATCAAAGACGACGGCAAAAACTTTCCACCTTTGAGCTCTAATAAATCAAAAAAAAGAAATGATTTTGAATTTTTTTATTATATTTAAAATGAAAGCAAAAATAATAATTTAATTAAAAAGTTACTTTGCATTTTTATCAGTTCATTTATACACATTTGATGCTCAGCTTAATCCAAGAATCCAGTTTTAAACTTTTTTTTACAAATTTAAATAATATACAATTTATTTAAATTGTTTATTCAATATTTTATTTTGCAATTTTACTTTATATTTTAATTAATTAATGGCTGAATGCGTTTTCTTGACTTTAAATAAATAAATTAAATATGAAAAAATACAGAAAATATTCTGAACTTTATATAATTAAAAAATTCTAAGTTCCTTAGTACAAACTATTCTAGTAATATTCCAATTTAACAATTTACACATTCTTGAATATATATGTTCATAGGAAATTAAACACATAAATAAATATATTTATGAATAAACATTATTATAATACTTGTTTTACTGTTTTCCAAATATTCTTTTCTCAAAAACCTAAAATATTAGTTTTCTAACACGATCTTATCTAATTTCTTGGTTTTTCTTTTATTTAAAATATTGGCACAATTTTCTAATGTTTTTTGCATTTTTATTTTAATTTTTAAATTGTTACATATATTTTGGTATTTATTTATCACTTTTATGCATCCTGACAATTTAAATCACACACACAAATGCACATGCACACACACACACATACGCACACACTTTGGGTAACAACAACAAAACGCACTAGTCTGTGTGTGTTAGTTTCAGTTAGTGAGCCTTTAGTTTTACCGTTAGCATAAACCGTACGCACAGAAAATCACTTGAAAACTGTTCGGCCGGTCGCATCGACGTTGCACGAACAGTCGATACAACACAGCCAATGATGTTGCGACAACATTGTTGCCGCAACGTGGGGCAAGCTCTTGCCGAAGTTGTAAGCACTCAATGATGATGAGCAAATGATGGATGTTGCTGCAACAATGCTGCAGAGCAATATGTTTGAGCTTAAAACTGGTTTGAGTCCTTGCCAGTTTGATGCACACATGTTTGAGATACATTTGTACAGTTTGATGGTCACTGTGGTGAACTTGTGCTTATCAACAATTTCAAATGTTGCCAGCACTTAAAATGTTGCCAAACGCCATGAAGCCGAGAACATGACTAAAAAACAAACGGTTTTCGAACAAATTCCATTTTATAATTGATGTATTTATTGTAAATTTATTAATGCAATCAATCTCGATTGTTGTCATTGAACTCAAGAAATTTCTTAAGTATTTCAATGATGCTGACGATAATATCCGTGAAGAGTTGACTGAGGGAAACGAGTTGTAAAACTTTTTCTTGCCCAATTGTTTTAGATGCGTGAGAACAGAAAAATAAAACCAGAGAAACTGTTGACTCATGTCTTTCTTTATTAGCCAATTATTTGATTACAATTTAAGAATTAGGAAAAGTTGTATATACAATTACGCTTTTAATAAACAATTGGTTATAATTAGATACGATCAATTCTGAAAGCTGTGTTCTGAATTCCAACTTCGGTGAAATTTTGCAGAAATTAAAGTATTTGCTTTTAAATTTTTTTTAATGTTAAACCAATTTTGACGATCTATTTATATGTCAGCTGTAGAACAACTATTTAAAAAATTAAGGCGCATTTTGTCAAAAATGTAAAATTACTTTAAATATAAAGCTAATAAAGAGCAGGTAATAATTTTGTTGAACTGTGCCAAATGACCAAAAATTTAATCAATATAAAAGCTATTAACAAACATTTGACAGCAATTTTGAATATGTCTACTTATTATTATTTTTCTTTTTGTATTTCATTTACAGATTATAATATAGCGATAACAAACATACGGCTCATTAAGTTTTTTTTTTATTTTATTTTATTTTAGATGTTAACTGTAAATTAGAATATTTTGCATACATTTCACAACTTGTTTGTATTTTGAACATACATTTTTCGCGGTCTTTGATGTTTTTTTTTTTTTTTCGTTTCAACGGTCGAACTGTGTAGATGGCAAACATCGAGAACTAAATGAACCTACAATCAGGGATTTAGTTCATTTGCTCGCTCTGTTATGGACGCTCAACTTATTTTATCGCCCATCACTGATAGAAATTTTAATTTATTAATCAACTCAATAAAAAATTAATAAATTTGATGAAAATAATAAATTCGAAATTAGACAAAATTACAAAATTATATATTTATATATATATATATATATATATATATATATAGCAATTCTCACGAAAATCCTGCAAAAATTCAAAATATTCTAGCTAAAAAAAATATAAATTTCGGAAATGTTCTCGTTTATTTAAGTACAAAAAATCAAACCAGATCGGAAATTTGCACTGGATGGGCAACCCTCGGTTGCTTAGTTCACTTTTGCTCGTTCACTTTAGGGACTTGTTCAATAGAACTTGGTCCGAACCACTCGATTCCACTCTATTGCTCGTTCTTTCCTGTCGATACGCCAGTGCAGGCGTGTAGTGTTTTTAAAGTTGGTCCAAGCAAATCAATAAACATCCAAAATGGTAGGTGCAAATTAACCGAAATAAATGCAGAAAATGCAACTGAAACGTATGTGGCAAACAAGTGTGTGAAGATTTTAGGTCTTTGAAAGAGGCAAATGCATGAAATTGTGCAAATTAAACTGTTGACGTGACAAAGCCCAATTATAAGTGTGTGTGTGCATGCGTGTGTGTGAGACAGCAGTAAAATGCAAGACAAAGAAAATGGGACAAGGGGGGAACTGAAAATGACGTATGCAGTTTGCTATTGAAAAGACTTGGCTGACAACACAGGAAAAAAAAGATGTTGGCAGCTGTTTGTTTAAGGCATTTGCACTAATGCATTGGTATTTCAAGAACTTTGCGTATTTCTTGTGAAATAACCACAACGAACGCAAGTGGTTTTGTGTTCAGCTCTAACCTCACAAATCTCACACTGATGGATTGTAAATGTGAATGCACAGTGACTCACAGCAGAAATGGTACACTTATTATTTGTACTATTTAGATAATAAATTATTTTCTGCTACATGTTAAATTTAAAATATGTCTGAGTCGTGGCTGATTTAAGCTGACGGTCACTGTAGACGCCATTTTTAAAGAGCTAACTAACCTATCTCTCTCTCTCTCTTTCACTCTTCCCATTCTCTTCTCTGTGTTGTTGCTTTCTCTTCACTTGGATGCTGTTGTTGTTTATAGGTCAACTTCACCGTCGACGAAATCCGTGGCTTGATGGACAAGAAGCGTAACATTCGCAACATGTCCGTCATTGCCCACGTCGATCATGGCAAATCCACGCTCACCGATTCCCTGGTGTCCAAGGCGGGTATTATTGCCGGTGCCAAGGCCGGAGAGACGCGTTTCACCGATACGCGCAAGGACGAGCAGGAGCGTTGCATTACCATCAAGTCCACGTAAGAGATGAGATTCTAATACCTCCCCGAAACTTTTGATAGTAATCACATTGATCTTCCGCTTTCGTTAGTGCTATCTCCATGTACTTTGAGGTGGAGGAGAAGGATCTGGTTTTCATCACGCAAGCCGATCAGCGTGAGAAGGAATGCAAGGGTTTCCTCATCAATCTGATCGATTCACCCGGTCACGTTGATTTCTCCTCGGAGGTGACCGCTGCCCTCCGTGTCACCGACGGTGCCCTCGTCGTCGTCGACTGCGTCTCCGGCGTGTGCGTGCAGACGGAGACTGTGCTCCGTCAGGCAATTGCCGAGCGTATCAAGCCCATTCTGTTCATGAACAAGATGGACCGTGCTCTGTTGGAGCTGCAACTGGATGCCGAGGAGCTGTATCAGACTTTCCAGCGCATCGTGGAGAACGTAAACGTCATCATTGCCACCTACAACGACGACGGTGGTCCAATGGGTGAGGTGCGTGTGGATCCCTCCAAGGGCTCCGTCGGTTTCGGTTCCGGTCTCCACGGCTGGGCCTTCACCCTCAAGCAGTTCTCCGAGATGTACTCCGAGAAGTTCAAGATTGATGTTGTCAAGCTAATGAACCGGTAAGTTGACAAACCACTTTGTTACCTTACGTACTCCCCTCGCGCTTTTAGCACAATACGTGTGACGCTGAGCGTGCGAACTCTTCAGACTCCCCTCGCCCCCATAGGGAGTGTATGTGTTGTCCGAAGAACCGCGCGTGTTGATAGCGCCACAAGTGCAACAACAATAAAAGCAGATGAAAACTGAAGACGCTGCCGAAACGCTGCATCGGGACCTCTTTCCCAATGTCCAAACAGTGCATTGCCAAGGCAGCGACTCGACAACTCTATTACCATGTTTATACAGCAGCTAAACCTGATTTATGCGACTGTAAAAACATAATATATATTTATTATTTTTTGAGAAGCTTACGTAATTTCTCTGGGCGCGGTCAACTTAGACGATAAACCATGTCTAATCTAATAGTCAAATCTTGAAATTTGTATTATTTTTTATTTGTTTATTAACAATTAATTGCCAACAACTTGTTTATTAACAATTAATTGCCAACAACTACAACCACAATATGTATTAGCAACAGTTTAGTTATATTCAATATGTACCTGGAATTCCATATACGAATACAATAAAAATTACTACGAATTCCAAAATTGGGGTTAAGCAAAAATCAAGGAAACTTGTAATTATTAAATTACAGATGAGAAAAATTTAATTAGGGATATACAAAAACAAATTGTATATCAACAATATTTTTATAAAAAACTGCGTTAAAATTAAAAACATATTTATTTTATTTTCCAAGTTCTTAACGTTTTTTTCTTAATTGCAATTTGGGTAATTTTGCCTTCCTTGTTACAAATTCCCTAGATTCGGTGCGTTAAATAATATTTTACTATTTTACCGCAGTTTTTTCAATTAAATATTTTTGATTTTCACTTCAATTTAAAATCACGCTTACTAAAAATACGCTTAAATAAAAGGAAGAAAAAATTTCGATGGTTAAAAAACCGTTCTAATTAATTTGATCACATATTTCCTTACTTAATTTATTAAATTTAGTATTCAGACAATTAGATGCAAATTAAATTAAATACATAGGTAACTTGAAAAAGAAATTCTAAGAGAGTCTGAGAAGCTCAAAACTATTTTATAATAATATTCAAAACAGCGACTTAAACCGTTATTGAAACCTTAACCTTTAACCGGTATTAACCGATTGAAATTGGTAACCGTAACTAAAACTCTAACCGAAACAAGACTAAATTCAATATTTGATTCGGGTTGAGATACCCTGATTAAAACAGATTTGCTCCTTATTTTTATACTCTGTATGTTTTTCTTTTTTGAATCTCCTCGTTTTTGTTTCTTAGAGTACGAACCCTATTTTGGTTTCTTAAAGTTATATCCTTAGATTAGTTGAAATTTCTTTAGATTCTTTGCATTAAATTCATGTTGTGATTTTTGTTTACAGTCTGTGGGGTGAGAACTTCTTCAATGCCAAGACCAAGAAGTGGCAAAAGCAAAAGGAGGCGGACAACAAGCGTTCCTTCTGCATGTACATCCTGGATCCCATCTACAAGGTGTTCGATGCCATCATGAACTACAAGAAGGAGGAGATTGACAATCTGCTGACCAAGATCGGAGTTGCCCTCAAGCACGAAGATAAGGACAAGGACGGCAAGGCTCTGCTCAAGACTGTGATGCGCACCTGGTTGCCAGCCGGTGAGGCTCTGCTTCAGATGATTGCTATCCATTTGCCATCGCCCGTGGTTGCCCAGAAGTACCGCATGGAGATGTTGTACGAGGGTCCCCACGATGATGAGGCCGCCGTCGCTGTCAAGAACTGCGATCCCGATGGTCCTCTGATGATGTACATCTCTAAGATGGTGCCCACCTCCGATAAGGGACGTTTCTATGCCTTTGGCCGTGTGTTCTCCGGCAAGGTGGCCACCGGCCAGAAGTGCCGCATCATGGGCCCCAACTACACTCCCGGCAAGAAGGAGGATCTGTACGAGAAGGCCATCCAGCGTACCATTCTGATGATGGGTCGCTATGTTGAGGCCATCGAGGATGTGCCATCTGGCAACATTTGCGGTCTGGTCGGTGTCGATCAGTTCCTGGTCAAGACCGGTACCATCACCACCTTCAAGGATGCCCACAACATGAAGGTAATGCAATCAACCACACAACCACAAATTCGTGCTCTCTTTTCAACTCTAATATTATGCTCAATTCCAACACAAATCTCAGGTCATGAAGTTCTCCGTGTCTCCTGTCGTGCGTGTCGCTGTCGAGCCCAAGAATCCAGCTGATTTGCCCAAATTGGTGGAGGGTCTGAAGCGTCTGGCCAAATCCGATCCTATGGTGCAGTGCATCATTGAGGAGTCTGGCGAGCACATCATTGCTGGTGCCGGTGAATTGCATTTGGAAATTTGCCTTAAGGATCTGGAAGAGGATCACGCTTGCATCCCCCTGAAGAAGTCCGATCCCGTTGTCTCGTACCGTGAAACCGTCTTCGAGGAATCCAACCAGATGTGCTTGTCCAAGTCTCCCAACAAGCACAACCGTCTGCTCATGAAGGCTCTGCCCATGCCCGACGGTCTGCCCGAGGATATTGATAACGGTGAAGTTAGCTCCAAGGATGATTTCAAGGTGCGCGCCCGTTATCTGGCCGAGAAGTACGACTACGATGTGACCGAGGCCCGTAAGATCTGGTGCTTTGGCCCCGATGGTACTGGCCCCAACTTCATTCTCGATTGCACCAAGTCCGTGCAGTACCTCAACGAAATCAAGGATTCCGTCGTTGCTGGCTTCCAATGGGCCTCCAAGGAGGGTATCATGGCCGATGAGAATCTGCGTGGTGTGCGCTTCAACATCTACGATGTCACCCTGCACGCCGATGCCATCCATCGCGGTGGTGGCCAGATCATTCCCACGACCCGTCGTTGCCTGTACGCCGCTGCCATTACGGCCGGTCCCCGTCTGATGGAGCCCGTCTATCTGTGCGAGATTCAGTGTCCCGAGGTTGCCGTTGGTGGCATCTACGGTGTGCTGAACAGACGTCGTGGCCACGTCTTCGAGGAGAACCAAGTGGTCGGCACTCCCATGTTCGTCGTGAAGGCATATCTGCCCGTCAACGAATCCTTCGGCTTCACCGCCGATCTGCGCTCCAACACTGGTGGCCAGGCCTTCCCTCAGTGCGTGTTCGACCATTGGCAGGTGCTGCCCGGTGATCCATGCGAGCCATCCAGCAAACCTTACCAGATTGTCCAGGACACCCGTAAACGCAAGGGTCTCAAGGATGGTCTGCCCGATCTGTCGCAGTATTTGGACAAGTTGTAAGCGACTCCGACTCACAATTGGAGCTGCAGCTGGCTAAGAGCAACTACCAACATCCGATCAAACAGGCAGCAACAACAACATCAGCTGTGGCCGCTGGCAGCGTTTTAAAACACACACATTTAAAGAAATTTTGATGATTATTAATTGTATAACAGTAAAAACAACAACAAAATAAATCAACTAAATGATTATAATTTAAGTTTATAAAAACAAAAACAAAAAACAAATACATACGTAGAAAGCACTTAAGTGTGCTTGAAACTAAACAAAAATAGAAACAACAAACGAAATAGGGGGACAAGATTAGAAGAGAAGAACAATTGTTGTTCCACAATGCAATGTCTAATAAGAACACATGGCGCTGTTAACAATCATGTTAAGTTAACAGCAAACCAGACTAAGCACAAGCTCGGTGATAGTTCACATTGCAAATACCAATATAGATATGTTTACTCAAGCATCGGATTTGAAAACAACCAACAGAAAAATTTATACATCGAAAAACTAACTTAAGGTATTAAAGTTTTTCACATTATTGCTATGTACTTAACTTATGTAATTGCATAGGATTACATTTTTTTTAATTTCTCTTTCGGAAAAGTATCAATTTTAAAATAGAAATTTCTGTTTCAACGAACCGATGTCTTGCACATCACTAATCACAGCAACTCTAACTCTAGTTGTGTTAGCCACAAAATGGCTAAATTATCAACACTGCTCTGCTAAGACCTTTAACAGCTGTTGTTGTTGCATTCACTAACATAAACGGGGGTTGACGTTATTTGCTGTTGTTTTTGTTACTGCACCGAAGTGTGCGTAAAACGAGCCGCGTGGCCGAGTGCAAAATCACAAAGCAAAGCACACAAAGCCAATCAATGGTAATGATTACAACAAATGAGCGACACGCTGCGTATGGCAAATAAAAACAACAACAATTGCTTGTGTGGGGTGGGAGCAGACAAAGAGACAGACTGCAAAACAAGAACTCCCACACAATGCTCTCTCATTCTATGTGTTATGCTTTGTTCGCTCTCTTTTTTGAGGCTTTTGTATGGCTGCTCAAACTAATGTTTGTATGACTAACAATTAAACTTTCAGCTATATCCTTATGGTGTATATAAGATCTACTAATTAATTCGTGTTCAATATAATTAATTAAGCAGCTATCTAATATTACAAATTATATATGTTTGTATAATCATAAGCAAGCAGTTAAGATATCTTAAGGATCCTTCTACTACACATTAAAGTTTCAGTGTATTTAAGTTGTCTCTTTGCGCGCTCTCTTTGTGTGGAGGGAGCTCCAGCGACGAGGGATAATAACAACAACAACAAACATACATGATTTGTTGCAGCTACCACCAAAAATACAGTAACAGTACAGTGTCCAATTGGCTTCGGTCTTCGTTTCAGTCGTGTTTCGATGTTCGACGCGAGCACACGTATTTTGGTGAATACCCTGCGCGCAGAATGCATTGCAATATTTTTGTAAATCTCAATAAATAGGTATGTGTGAGTGTGTGGATTGTGTGGCTTGTGCAGTACATCAAATTCAAAAGAAATTAAGCAAGTAAAATATTGCAAAATAATCCGAAATTCAGCTAGATTTTAGCTTGCCAAACAAAAGCTAGCAACAAAATGAAAAGAACGTTGTGCATAAATGTAAAATGTAAATTACACACATGTACTGCTGTCTGTGTCTGTTCGTGTGTGCGTGCGTGCGTTTGTATGTAATTCATAAGCAAAATGCAAAATGCGAATAGAATTCTCTTGTTCTCGGAAGTTTCCGTCTGTTTTTGTCATCGTCTCAAAAGTCGCCGCCGTCGCTGTCTTCGTCATCGTCGACGTCGCAGCCGCCGCCGTTTCGTCTGTCACTACACTAGCCCCCGGTGGGTTGGCTGTCTCGCTCTCGCGCACACGCTGTCATTTCTGCTATATTTAGCAACATTTCCAATTGGAAGATTTTTGATTTGACCTTTTGGCAGTAAAAGCTTTTAACTGTAATTATTAGGCAAAAGCGAACGTAAAAAATGCAAATCTCTATATGTGAGTGATTTGTGTATAGTGTGTGGGTTGAAGTGTGTGTGCGTCTGCATATGAAAAAATCGATGCCAGACTCCCTGTGACGACGTCGACGACGACGCTAGGCAACTTCATTCAGTAAAGCAAAAGGCAAAAGCAAAACAGCGACGCCAACAGCGCAGTTAAGACAAAGTTGGAGCTTTAGCTGCCTGTTTGTGTGTGTGTGTGGGGGCGGCTGAGGTTGCAGCTCGAATTGAAACTGGATTTATGGACAGTTACCGATAGCACAGGAAATGAAATTTTTCCGTATTAGAAACTTAAACATTGCAAACTTTTATGCCCATTATTTTTTGTTGCATCCGTTGAAATGCGTTTTTAGGCCACCCAATGCAAAGTTGTATGTTTTTTTTCTTCTCTCTGCTTGCAAAAATAGCGGAAAACAAGGCAATAGCATTTCGTTGCGTTAATGTGTGTGCGTGTCTACGACATGTTTATGTATAGCAGCATATAAAATGTGTGCGCCTGAGTGGGAGGGAGGAAGGCTAATCTGTCTCTCTGAGTGTGAGTGTGAGTGAGAGTGTGTAAGAGCGAGTATGAGTCTGAGTGCGCCTGAGCTTCATAAAACTCCTCTCTACACACAAAATGTATAGAAAATATGAATGAAGATAGGAAACGCGAGCAGCGGTGTGGGAGTAAGGAGCATGGAGTTTTGGTAGAGGAGCATTGGCAGAAGGAGTACAGAGTAAAATGTAGGAGTAAATAAAAGGAGTGAGAATAGTGCTCTCACACTTACTCTCCCACATTAGTTGGCAATTTCACACCTACGGAAACTAACGTAAGAGTTCTACGTGAAAAATCAATGCTAAATTTGTTGTCTCAACACTTTTTAATTGGCTTCTCTCTGAATGCTTCAATAAGTACTCAGCTGCAAAATGGTAAAAATAAAAATACCCTGAAGTAAATTATTGAGAAAAACAATATTATGATTGCATTAAGATGTTGTGGCGTGTGGAGTAAACTGATTTTATTGGAAATAAGCATGATTTTCTTTATCTTATTAGAAAACTACTTGAATCCGAGTAACTGAGTAGCTGAATCTGATTATATTTTTAAGCCTGAAGATTTCTATTGTATCTTCAAAGTTGGCATTATTTTAACTTCATTTTGAGCGCAGTTCACAGTTCAATTAGAGTTTAACAGTTTGTTGACCCAATGCCAAATTAGAGTAATTATTATTATAATTATAAGACATTATAATGAACATCTGTCATTGTTTAACTGGTTAGATTAATCCTACTAGCTAAATGGACTTGTATAAGTAATCAGGGACAAGTTCTTAGTTTTACTGGTTTCAAAACTAACAGATAAATCTGCTCATCTGTTTTTTTTTTAAATCCAATTAATTTTCTAACTGGGAACACAATAATTATCATTAACAAAATAAACAAATTAAAACTATTAGAAAGTAAATTGTCTTCTTAAAATTTATAAGCTTAAACTATTTTTTTTAACTTAATTATAAAATATAGTACAACATTCAATTATTTAAAATTTATTGACTTATTCATAAGGAACTAATTCTTAAACTTTTTTTCTACTAAATTGAATCAAACTTTATTACCGTTATTGCACTTCCAACTTTTAAAACAATAATTAAACAATCTGATGATTAATGGCCGCTAACAACGAATTCGATATATTTGTATGGGATTTGGGATTTAATTTATAGATATTATTTATAGATAGTTAAAAATAATAAGATACATATTTTACCCAATTTATATCTGAAATTTCTGAATCATCCAGATAACTTTTTTCACAACTCTTATTTATAGGGAATGTATAAGATGAACCCTCGTTTTGCTATAAGTTTAATAAAATTAATAAATTAAATTAAAAAAAAATTGTATATAAGGAAAGAACAATCTTTAACTGAATGCCGCTAATTATACTTAATCATTCCACTTTTGGAATTGATTTTGGCATGGATAATGTTCATATCCGCTTAATATAATTATTCATTGATTGCGATTTGTGTATTACGCATACAAAATCAATGCTATTTATTTATTATGAATAAAGCGGCTTACAGTTACAACAACTACAACAACAATAATATAATAATAACTTTGATTTTTTCAACAAACTTTCTTTCCACCCCCGCTGAATTTCCCCCCTGTTTCCCATAGAGCATCGACAGCAGCAACTAAAGCATTTTGATGACGAATTTAATGACCTGAAAAAAACGCCAATCACTTTCACACATTGCATAGATGAAAATTGAAACAGCCGACAACAAAGGCGAGCAGCGACAGCGACGGTGACGTCGACAGAGGCAGCGACTGCGACTGCAACAGAGGCAGCGACGACTGTGGGCGCATTGATTACATTTTCATAATCAACAAAAAAAAAAAAGAAAAGGAAAACAAAAAAAACGAAAACGAAAACAGAAAAAACCCGTCAGAAAAAAAGTCTCAGTTCCCTCAGTCGCTCTTTCAATGAAAATCGCATAATGGCAACAACACCTGAATCGTGTGGAGCACGCGATTCTGTGGAGGCGTTGGAACTGGAGGCGGATACAGAGACTGAAGCGGAGGTGGGGCTGCAGCTGCAGCTGGATCTGGAGGGAGCAACAGTGGCACGGGCAACGCCAGCTGAAATGTCCGAGCCCGCTGAACTGGATTCGTTGGATGCAGCGGCAATGACGGCCAACGAAGACCAACAAAAGCAAAAGTATGTCGCAAGCAAGCTCTAAATGAATTGAATTAAAATCTCTGCCAAGGGAATTGCGACACCCGACGGCCGAATGCTGCAAATATGATGACAGTCACTTGGAGCGAACGAACCTAATTACATTTTCATTTCATTTCATTTGATTTCATTTTGATTTCGATTTTACAGCGAGCAACTGCAGCAGTCTTCAATGGAGCCCATCTCTATGGATGACATACCTGAGCCCATTAAAGTGCTCGACGATATCATATCGGAGTTCGAGGAGGCAGCAACGAAACCTGTCGCCTTGCATAGCAACAGCGGGGAGAATCAATCCGAGGACGATGGCTATATGAGTCTCAGTCGCAAAAAGTGAGTAACATTTAAAGCAGCCCTCGCTGAGGGACACATGCTTTGCTTCAAGACACGTTTTCTCATCTTAATGACAAATTTAACAGTCAGTTAAACACGAATTTCATTTGCTTAAATCAAATCGAGACAGTTCAAAATAGAATTCGATCACTTGAATTGAAAATTGTCTTTAAATCACATTTTGCATTTGTACTCTATAGTTTAATTAATTTGCATAACCGAAATTTTTATGTTTATTCACTGTTTGAATACTGCAAATCGAGCAATTCTTTTCATATATTCTACAAAATTTGATCACTATCAAACGACAAACATAGAATGTAATAAAGAAACTTTTTTTCAATTGTATAATGATTATTAAATTCATCTTTCAAAGCAACAAATCTGTAATCTTTGACTTCACAGTTTATAAACTTAAAAACTCATTATCCTCATGTACAAATTGATATATTTTTTAATCTAAGATGTAAGGAGTAAATCCCAACTTTTTTTTAAATATTCATTTTTCCTCATCAAACTATTTTGCACATTTCCAATAGAGACTAAGAAAAATACAAATAAAATAAGGAAAAGTACGCCATCTAACTGTAATAAATTTAATTTCAAATTAAGAATTAAATTTTAAGTTTCCACCACAACTGACCGTATCATCAGTAAATTATGTAAACTAATTCAAGGATTATTAAGTTGTTAATAACTACTTGGCACTTTCAAATACACGTTCTTATGTAGCATGTCCAAAAAGGACTCCGAGGATGTGCCCCAAACACCGAGCACAGATACCGTGCCCGAGGGCAGTTTCAACGAAGTTGATGGCACGGCCGAGAATTTAACCAAATTATCGGAGGCGGAGCACAGTCAGGAAGCGACGACGCCACTCATACAGACAACGTTGGTGAGTACACCCCACCCTACATGGAGTGTACGTAATGGAAAACCAATTAATGCCCCTCCTCACCTCATCTCAACTCAGCCAAAGGCAAGAAGTTCCAACTCAACGCCAACAACAAACTCCAACTACTCGAGTCTACCCTGTTGTGGGGCACGTACATCAAACTTGAGTGCCGTTTCGACGGGTAACTCCTCAAGTGGATTGGCCTCCATCCGGGCGGGCAGTTGCAATGGGGAGCGAAATGTGCTGGGCATCGACATCAGTGCCGTGCATAATGCCGTGCTGCGTGGCAACCTGGCCAAGTTGCCTGAGCCAATTTTGAATGAACATCCGGTTACCATTTATCCAGGACCCTCGGCCAAGGCAGCTGGCGAGGGGGCACGCGGCAAGCGGCTACTTAATTCGGTGGAGAAGCACAAGGAGGTTTGCCACATGCTAAATCCACATTCCAATAGCACCACATCATCATCATCCTCTGGCGAGGCTTCTCCAGCTGCTTCGAATATTAATATGCAGCAGGTGGACGATTATTCCGAGGATTCACTGGAGGAGTCGACCATCTCCACAGACCTGACGCCGGTCAAGCTGAATGGCGTCGCCTGGGAAATACACTTTAAGAGCAATCAAAAGAAGTCTAACAATCCCAAGAAGGCATCTTCTGGAGCTGCCAAAAAGGTGAGTTTAGTAATTTATTGACCCTCAGGATTGCTCTACAAATATCTAACAATCATTAAACAACAGAACAACTATTAGGTTGCGAATAAAAATATTCTTTATCAGCTGTTACAAAGTTGCAATTCTCATAATCTTTAAACGTCTGATATTATAACAAAAAATATTTTCCGAAGAAAAATTAGTGTTGACAAGTGTTGATTCTTAAAAATTTAATAATTAAAGTAGCATACTCTCAACGAATTTCTATTGAAAATTAAAGTTGAACTTTCTTATTGTTCTATTAATAAATATACAGTGCGCTGATAAAGTCATTCAGTAATGTTATTTCAATTACAATAAAATGAAATGCATAAAAACAGTTTAATATTAATTACATTTTAATAGTAACTAGTAATTTCTGATATGATTGGAGTTTGATTTTTTGCTCTTTCTAATTAAAAACAAACTGTTTAATATCTAACATTCATTTTAATTAAGTATTGTAAAAAAACCAAGCTTCACAATGATACTTTAAATTTACCGATATGATAGATATAAATTGATGGCGAGCACTTTTTCACAGGGTTCAAATCCTGCAGTTTTTTTTTTTTTGACTCCAGCATATCAGGATCACTGAGAGTCGTTTTGAAAGACAGTTATAGAATACACATGCTTATTGCATCTTGTTTTGCAGTCCCAGCCTAAGGAGAACAACCTGGTGGACTTTAACAACAGCTTTGTCTACAATGAGCAGAGCATGTTGGGCAAGGGCACCTTTGTCATTCGTCGCTCCACAGCCAAGAAGCCGCCACGTGCCGCCGATGTTTTCAGCATACCAAAGCCACCACGAACATCGCTGGGCGCCGGCGCCATTAGCAACGAGTTCTATACGAGTGACAGTGAGCCAAGTGAATCGGCACCGTTGCCACCGCCGCCGGCACCTTCCGAAATGAACTTTATCTATAAGGAGTGCGATGCAGCAGCGGCACAAACGCGACGTTGCCTGGAAATGGCTGCAGCTCAGCGGGCAGCGCTCTCCCTGGACATTGCCGAGGCGACGGAGCATCTAAGCAACAAGCCCCTGAAAAGCAAGACGGCAATGTTGACCGAGAAGCGTCTGAGCGCCGAATCCATGCCGGACAACACCTCGAGCAGTGAGGAGTTCGATGAGGCGCGTCTCAATGGAAACGGCTTCGAATTGTTTACCTACAATGGAAATGGTAAGGAATCGGGAAACAGAACAAAGCTCTAAAGAACATTAGTTTAGCATTACGCAAATATTTAATTTAGTTAGTTACGTCAATTATCACTATCTCATCCCATTAAAACTAGTTGAATTTGTGTATCTACTATTATTAAAGTCAATTTTCCCTTTGTTGATTTTTTATACTAAATATTACAAATTGTTGAAAAAAGCAGCTTGCACTAAATTGTTAAAAGTAGTAAATTAAAAAATTAGTTGGACTGTTCATCATCATTAAATTTTTAGATTTGATTTTGACCAACACTAATTATTTAGCTACGATTTTTAATTACCCCTAAATACAAACTTTTTAGTGGACATTTCATTACCTCCAAATATTTTCATTATTAAATATTTTGTTGTGATTTTCATCATCACAACATATTGATTTGGGTATTTGACCATTTACTAAATATGTATGTTATATAATAATTTGGTGTGGTTTTCATCATTACAAAATAATAAGTTTACCTGTTCATAATCGCTAAACATTTATCACTAAATATTTAGTTAGGAATTTAAATTACCATCAACAATTTTTCTTGACCACTACTTAATATTTAATGAATATTTCACTAACTCTAAATATTTTATTGCAATTTGATTCATTTTTAAATATTTTGTTGCTATTTTCATCTCCACAAAATACTAATACATTACATTACCGCTAAATATTTAGTATTAAATTTTATTTGAGTTGTGATTTTCAACAGTATTAAATATTAGGTGGAATTTAGAGTCATAGTGTTGCCAAAGATTCAACTAATCCGGTTTAATTTTTAAACAGATCAACGCATCTCGAATGCCACAACGCCCCACACGGATCTGGCGCCCACCTTGGAGGAGGATGAGGAGCTCTCCGACTTTAGCTACGGCTGTGCGCCGCTCAAGCAAATCGAGCACAACATTAGCGCATTGCTGCGTGGAGACTTGCCGATAATGAGTCAACATGCTCCTGCCAATGGAGCGAGTGCAGCTGCAGCTGCCGCTGCTGCAGCCGCTGCCGAGTTGCACGCCAAGCGTGTGCTGGAGTTCCGTCCGGGCGTGCATAAATCGGAGAGTGCCAAGGAGATGCTCTTGTCACAGAATGTTGGCTTTGGTCCGTTGCCACCATCGCCGCCAAGTTCCAATCCAGATCTGTTTGATTACGATGCGCCGTTGCCTCCATCGCCAGTGGAGCCTCGCAAGCAGTTGGAGCTGCCAGCTTCTGTGGCAGTGGCTGGACCTGCCAATAACCGTGGCACCACTGTTGTCGAGGTGCATGCCACGGCATCCGGAGCTGCAGTACACAGCAATAGTTACACCCGTCGCAGTCGTGATAATGTTGCTGCAGTGCGTCACTTCAATGATGAGCTGCCACCGCCGCCAGCACCGGCCCATCAGTCAACCAGCTTTATAGAGGGGCTGCCCGGACTCTCTGGACCTCCGATACCGCCAGCGGTGCCACCACATCGAGCTGGTCACTCTGCCAACACGATGAAATCCTGGAGCATCGATTCACAGTATCGCAAGAGATCGCCCAAGCTCTTTGGCTATAGTAGCGGCAGTGGTATTACCACACCCACAGGCCTGGGACAAATGCCGCCTCTACCACAGCCGCCTATGGGCACGATGGGATCGTGCGAGGGCGGTTCGGTCGCTGGCACGGGCTCCTATCAGCGCAGGTACATCAACTATGGCACCAAGCGCAGTCTGAAGCAGTCGCCCCGCGAGGAGCATCGCCTGCAAACCTCATGTAGTCTTCCTGAAACGCCAATCTTTGCCAGAGGGTGCGTTTTTAAATTGAACTATAAGCTTTCCCAGTCAAACTCACATCATTTTTTATTTTTATTTACAGCTGTGACATACCACGTACGCCATATCGACGCCAAAATGATCCTGTACCCGTCAGCGGTTCACGCACGGCGCCAAGATCTAGCACATCGAATAGCATTAACATGGGCAACTCCATCTTGGGCATAGGAGGTGAGTACGGTCAGTAAAATAGAGGAGGACTAGGTCATTCAATTGTATACAATTTTCTTTATCTTAATTTCAACCGTGAATCGTTGATTACGAATATTCTACTATTGGTTTCTGACTAAAGATGTACTATCTTTTTTTTATAGCTCACTTTCTCCATTTCACATTCAACATTACCTTAATTATTATATAGATTATAGTTGATGTTATTATTCTATTGATAGAATCCCATTTAAGACTCTGTTAAGCTCTGTCTATCTTTTAATGACACTTTTCTCACTTCACCTTGACTTGGACACTCTTCATAATTGATGATTAAATATTAACTACCTAGACAATCAATTAAAGTCTTTTTATCTATTATATATATTTATAGTTGATTATACTATTTAGAGCTTATTTAGTTTCAATCTTCATATTAGATAATTTATTTTATATTTGTACTTATATAAAATGTCAAACATTTAAATTATAATTTTAAATTTTAAAAAATTCGACTGTTGATAAGTAGCTGATGACTATAATTAAATGATTAAATCAGGGAATAACACCGTAACCGGTACCGGAACCGTTAGCCGAAACTAACCGTTTCATTTTTAGTACCGCAACTGAAACCGTAACCGAATGAAAATTCTCTGTCAAGAACCGAATACCGAAACGTTTGTACCGGTACGGTTGTGGTAAAGTTTCTAGGTCTAAGAGTTGTCCAACTTGCAACTGTCATAACTTAATCAAAACTGAATAGATATTTAAACGGAATGTCATTTTGATCATTATTTGGCCTCTAAATTCATTCTGTATTAAATTTTTGTTTTAAATCTCAAGCTTTCACTTTTAATCAACTCCATATATCGTAATTCGTATAAAACAACACTATAAACTTGATTCTGAGACCTTTCATTTTTTTTAAAAAAAAACACATGTGAAACTGAACAAAGTAGGACTTGTAAAGTGGCTAAATCCGCAGTCTGACCAACTTCAAACTGTCATAACTTGATCAAAACTGAACCGATTTTCAAGCAGAATGTCATTTTGACCATGATTTGGCCTCAAATATTTTTAAATTCATTTGTTTGCCCTAGGTCTGTTTATTTCGATGTCATATTTATTACAAAACGACATCTTAACGTACCGGTACTGATACCGGAACCGAAAGAAAAAAACTGAAATTGAACCTTTTACCGAAATAGTTATTTCGGGACGTACCAGAATTGAAACCGTAACCTATATTTGTTTCGGTTTGATTTCCTGTATTAAATAAATAATAAATAAACTTTTTAAAATCTTCCTTTCCAGCTGGCACCTATGGCACCGCACAGATCTGCCGTCAGCGTTCGATTAATCATGCCTTAGCTTCGAATGAAATGCTGCGCATGACGGGAGCTCCAGCACGTGGCTGGTATCCCAAGCAGCGGAGCATGCGACCCGCATCCACGGAAAACATTGATCGTTTGGCCTCGGTGCGAGTGTGGGACAATCCGGCGGGCATGTCCGGCACGGGACAATCCCGTAAGCCGCTCACACTGCCGCCCAATCTAACACCCTCTTTTTTGAACAAATCGCCGCGTGAAGCGCTGCGACGTGTCACCAGTTTGCTGATTACCAAAAAGAGTGAGTAAATTATGAACAGGCCGATTAAGTCCTTTATAAATTGGATTCAATTCTTTTCTTATAGAAAGCAGTAAGGAGCGCAAACACAAGGCTTACAGTGATCTTCCCATGGATGATAGCAACAGCAAGCATGCCTATGAATTTGAAACTGGTAAAATGCGATTAATTCGATCTAAGGAGTATCTTTAATCCCTGAAATTTCTTTACAGGCTCCGCAAAGCGCAAGGAAAGCTGCAGTCGCAAGGATAATGCTGCCGCGGGCGTCGGCACCACTCCAAAGGCCAAAAAGAAGGGTCTCTTCAAAACGCTTTGGAAGCGCACGAAAACCACCTCGCTGGATCAATAGAGTAGATCCTGAACTGCAATTTGTAATGTCAAGCCCGAGCACTGCCCCCTCCCTCTTCTCTTTGGATATGTTTATATGATAAGCATACTTATTCCGTACATATATCATGTAAAAGTATTGAGGGAGAGTTCAAGTTATATCGCTAGGTAAACTTCCAGATTCACCAGCTCATCCATCAACTATTTAGACTCTTGCAACACATTTGACTTATTCTCACGCTCTCACGTTCGTTCACCTTGAAAATTTAACTAATTATGCAAACAAAACATAAAACACAATTTATATAAATATATCGAATATGTTTCGGTCGTCTAGTAATTGAGTAAAACTGAATAATTCAAATGCACAAAGCCGTGAATCGTAAAGACTGAAATCAAAAAAAAAGTAAATGCGTATTACAAATTTAATGACAAGAAATGAGACAAAATTTTCACACCAGACCAGAAGACAACAGTATTATATAGAGATATAAATGTATTCGGAACGAACCCAGACTTTGAACTTGCAACAATTCCATGGCCGTACACACAATTAAAAAAGCACTTAACGATGAGCAACAAAAAAAGAAAAGAATATGAAAAAAGTAAAGCATAATAATTATACAAGCACTGAATTTATATATAAACTGGTAAACTCTATATACATAGTTTTGGGAGTATAACTGAACCGTTTAGGGTTCCAGACAGCATTACTTACTTTATATGATGATGTTGCATATACACATATAATGATGAGGCACCTCTTTTTTAGGCGTAGAACTTATTTGGCTTCGGACAGAAGTGTACATGATTTACTATTAAATCTTCTACCATCTTCCAAGAAATGAAGTAGAATTCCTGGCGAAAACTTAAAAAAAAAGTATAAAATATCTAAAAAGAAAATGGTAATTTCTTAATTTGAGAGACTAGAATAGCCGAAACGCCCTCCAAATTTCAAAGAATGTTTGATAATACAATTTCGAAATAATAAAACCAAATTTTGAGTAAACTAAAAAATTAATACTTAAATTAAAGAGGAAGAACAAATGCTCAAGAGGACTTTACCAGGCAGCATTTTCCATCCTTTTGTAATTTGGAAATTCTGAGCTCAGATTGGAGCAACGCGAATACGAATAACTGCAATAAGTAAAACTGTAAACGTTTACTAGTCATTAAATATAAAAAAAAAGAAAATGGAAAATGATATATTAATATTAATATAGTATATATGGAAAATTATGTATTTTTTATTAACACACTGATAAGCCAAATGGCCAAATTGGCAGCATTTTACGAACAGGCGCCTTCGCCGGAAAGCCAGTTGAAAAGTATTATTAACGAATTATATTATATTATGCTATAGCAAGTTGGTATTTATTATAATTAATTATATTGTATGTACAATTATTTGTATTAATAATATTGAATATATTTTTAGAAAAGTAGTGTGAAAATAAAAAATTAAAACCATAATATAAGCCAACAACAAAATTAAATATGTGGCACTTGGGTACTTGAACTATCAATGGATCATATGAGAGCAACATAAGAACATAGTAATTATTCGATCAGAAACTTAATATCCGATGCGCAACAGAGAAAGAGATTAAAAACGAGCATAATAATACAATTAAACAGTGCTTAGTCTATATAGTCGATTTTGGGATTTCACGTTTTACTTCAATTTGCGCAAACTTACTAAAGCACTAAAAAAAAAAGAAAATGCCCAAAAAAAATATAAACAATCTCTATGTACATCCCATCCTTAAATCCTACTCATACATTCAGGCATTCAATTGAATTGCTTGTGAGTGAACGACCCACAAATAAATGACAAGTTACAATAACAATTCACGAAATAGATAAATACACTCACTCAGTAACATAAACCATAAATATGAATGTAATAAAAAAAAAGAGCTATTAAGCGGTTAGCAGTGATTCATCTGCACATACACAGAGCAAAGCAAATTATATAATTTTTTAGCAAAAACAAAAAAAAATTTTAATATATATAATTAAAGTTTAACAATTAAAAGAAATGAGAATAAATTAGCATTGAAAATTTTGAAAATATTAAAAACGTTTTTTATTCCAGCTGTATGTATACGAGAGCTTCTCTGCCCTCCGTCAAAAGAACAATTTTAAATCCTAGAGATGAATTTCACGCGGTTATTTGTTTTGTTCAGTTTTATTACACATTCCTAATTTTGTTTGTGCATGCGCGTGTATTTATGCGTATGTGGGTGTGTTAGCCAGATAAATATACAATACAAAAGGAAATGAAAAATTTGCATAAAACACACGCGCCCGGAAAAAAGAAACTATTACAAAACTAAATAAACTAATTAAAAGTATCAGTAATGCGCACATGTTATACGCCCCATTCTTCAGGATTGTTTAAGATGAAAACAATTTATAAAAAAATTATAATATAATATAAAAATATTGCATTGCCTTGGGGACTTCAAGAATTGACAGTACTATCAGTTTATAGACAATTGTTGTAGTTAATTCTGTTTGATGTTGTTGTTTTTGTAATGTGTGTCATGATATTTTTTAAACATTTAACAAAATATGCCTTGGGATAATATGTATTACAAGGTTTTGAATTAATTAATTATTGTGTGATTGGTTGCATCGTGAATTCAATTAGTGAAGATTTTGCAATCAGTAATCTCTAGTTGGTGTCCTAGCTACCGCAGTCTAAGCCATATAGCTATACTCGTCACCAGAATTGGCCGTACGCTCTATATATTGTTTGTCAATTAATGATTCCACGCATTTCTTAATCATCGCAATGTTGGGTGTAAAACTAACTTTCGATAATGATAGAACCTGTTGAATAAAAACAATGAAATTAATATAGTTTAATTAATACAACACAAATTGTGTTATTTAAACTCACCTCTTGTATTAGTGCATTGTGCTTTAACACTTTGCGCGCCTTCATAATGCGCACAATGGCAGCTTGCAGAAATAGTTTGCGATCCTCATCCACAGAGTTGATCGTATGCTCCACCTTAAATTTTTAAAAATTGTTTACAATTATGAAATAAAAAAATCTATCATTTTGAATTTACCTCTTGAGGTGTTTCTTTTTGTAACGCCGAGCTAATCTTGAATTTTGTACGCTTATTTGTGTAATCTAAATTCAATTCAATGCGCGTGTCCCCCGAGAGATTCTCTGAGCTGGTATTCAGCAGTTTTGACTCGATCATTGGCTGCATATGTTTCTGAAAAGTTTCATCATTCAGCTGCAGTGTGTTCTGTATCTCACGGCAGCTCAATGTGTCGCAGGTCTCAAACAACAATATTATCGCCATTTGGTACGTTTGCATAGTCACAATGTAGGCTTTCTTAAGGTGACTTAGCTTCAGTTCTCCATGGCACATATGATGTAGCCAAGTTAATTTACGACCGCTGAACAAATTGTGATAATAGTCCTCAAACTGTTGACAACAAATAAATTAGCAATTAGCATAAAATTGTTCGCATTAACATAGACACATACCATTTTAATGGACTTTTCGAATTCTTGGGGGACAGCAAATGGTATAACCTGTGTGGAGCCCAAGGGCCAAGCGCCCGCCTGCAGCACCTTAATCGATAGGTTTATGCCTGTAAATAAATAAGTATAATAATTAAAGATTACTAAAGAGTGGTAGAAGCATTTACGCACCGAGATCAATGTCGTGGTCCTTTAGATGATTGTTAAACTTATTGTTCAAATCTGTGGAGACCGAAATGTCCGTGAACATACGATGTAGCTTGTTGGTGAACTCATAGCCGCAGGCTTGCTGCAAATACAAGTTTAAAAATATTAAAAATATATTTAAATAACTTTTATAATATAGCATTGTCCCATTTTGACCAAATTTGGTAAGGAGAAATAATACAGTACAATAAACACAATGTGTGAGGTTTGTTGAGCGATCTTAAGAAACAACAAAGTTTTGTATACAACAAAAAAATGACTTCAGATTAATCTTTCCAAGGACTAAAAGCCTGATTTATACCAAGCTCGGTGAGACTACATATACTTTATGTGGTCTGTGAAATACGTTATTATATTATAATATCCTTTGCAAAGGAAAAAAGATCACATAAGCAATTTGTTGTTAGTTGAGCTCACCTTCAATCGATTTATCATACCCTCCTCGGCGTCCATGCTCTGGCTTTGTTCGTGTATGAGACGCTTGGCCAACAATCTGCTGTAGAACTTTTGATAAACATCCTTGTCCTCAATGTACTTGAATATGGTTATGTTGTTGGTGAGTTTTTGATCGATTTCCGCTTCGCAGGTTTTCGATTTCTTTAAAAGGGTATCACAGTATTTGGCCACATATTCAGCGCTGCGACAAGGCTGACGTTCACTGGGACGTCGATTGATGACACTGGCGCATGCCTTGTCCAGGGCGCTAAGGAATAGCGAATCATTCTCAAAGACATCGGCAATCAGCTCCTGATACTTGTGATGTACCTTTAGCATATTCTCAACAAAGGCAATATGAATATTCTCGCCCTTGAGGGCATACACTGTTTCCAGTCCCTCGTTCTTGATGTGCTCGAGAAATGTTTGTATGAGTTCAGACTTTAGATTGTCGGGTATGGGTTTCAGCACGATATACATGTTGCGAAGATCCTGACGCCGTTCATCCGATACCATATCCCGGCACTCCGAATAGATGAAGCCCAGGCGATCATTGATAAACTTCTCCTCGCACTGTTTACGCAGCTTGGGCAGCGAACTCTCGTGCAAGAATTTCTGGGCTCGTCTGCTCTCATACTCGAGTATCTTGATGACCTCCTGCATGTACTGGGATACGCTGCAACGTTGGAGCAGCTTGTTAGCCTCGTTTGTGTAGTAGGCACCACTTGCCTCCAGCATGGGACCCTCGAATAGTTCCTGGTAGAGCTTCAGTGAGCCCGTCTTCTTATATTCTTGCACCTCTACAAAGCTGTGGATAACGCCGTGAATGACCTCGACGCGATGCGAGTCCAGGGCGCCATTGCTGGCCCGATCAGCCGCAATGCCTTCGAGTATGTGACGCACCAGCTCCAGTGCCAAATTTTCGAGCATATACAAACGCCAAATGTCCAATGCAAGCTCTCCAATTTCCATTTGTTCGGCTGCATCGTTGGACAGACTGCCATAGAAGGATTCAGAATCCGTAATCTTTTGCTTCTTAATGTGCTGCTGGTTCAGGTATCTTCAAAAGACCGGAAAATAGTTAATATTATTTAGAAATTCAATGAAATTAACTGCAATTTTCCACTCACATGAACAACTGGTTAACAAACTTGCTGCCCTGACTATACACCATCCAGGTGGTATAGTAACGTTCCAGCAGATCCGGTCTGCTGTTCGTATTATTTGCATTGGTCGCATCATGTTCGGCCAACACCTTCGAGGTCAGCATTTCCTGCACATGAGACTCCAGGAAGTGCTTTGCCTCACTGTAAAGTCGATCGGCCAACGGTTCCGGCTGCGCCACGCACAACATATAAACATCGCTGTGTGAGTGTGTATGTTAATTAGTATTTATATTGAAAATATATGCATGTACATATGTGTGTGCACAAATGAAAATTGTGAGTTTTTGGCAAATCATGCAGAACAGTGAGACCAGCGCGATTTACAGTTGACAAAACCAATAACATGTAATAAGCATTATATTATTACAGTCGTGCATACGTATAGTGTACAAATTTGTTGTTAAAAAATTTAATTTTTTCCAGGATCTTTAATCATTAAAAGTATTATTATATATATTTCTATATAATGAATACTTTTAATTTTTATTGATTTACTTGCAATATAATGATTAACTTTTTTTTGAGCAAAAAATAGAACTCATAAAATAATTACTATTTTAAGAGTTTTACTTTTTTTTTTTTTTTGACCAAAAATAATGATTATTATTCAAGTTTTTAACTAGATCTCAAAATTAATCTTTATCATTTTTATATTATTATATATTGAATATAAAGAAACAATATTGGTATATTTGAAGTTCTTTTAATGTGAATATAAATGAATGATTTTTTCTAGTAAAAACAAAAGCAAACAAAATAATTATTATTTACAGTCCCTGTTCCAAAAGGAAAGTTTTTTACAATTTATTGGTAAATTGATTATAATGTACAGTTTGTCAAGTAATTGCTTGTATATAAAGATGTAGATAATTAGGTGCTTTAGGGTTTATAAAGACCACACTGTATGGTTCTTGTATTTTAGAGGTTATTTAATCAAATTATTTGATTATTGTATGCATGAAGTTGCATTTTTTTGTTATTTCAATGCGTTTTACGCTGTGGTACCACTGTGCGATGACACTTACCTAAAGCTCGTGTTCCACTCGGCGCGTTCAACTTTCTGCAATGTTATCACCTTCTCAAGAACGCAACGCAAGCGCCGCCAGATCTCATCGAATTCCACTTTTTTGGGCTTAAGCGACATATCTTCTGGTTTGTGTGTGTGTGGCTGTGGGAGGATGAGGATGTGGATTGTTTGCTTAGCTGTTTGGGTAAGTGAACAGAACAACATTAGCAACAACAACTTTTTAATATATATACATATGTCAATTATAATGCATTTTCGCTTTTGTTTATGACCCCAATGTGGAGAGCAACGACGTGAACTACAACGCGCATTTTCATTATAAATATAGTAAAAATTGCGTCGCCCCTCGTACGTTGCTTCAAGGCATAATCAGCAGGGTCCCAGGCCAAATGAGTAACGACTGCGGCCTCGGGAACGCAACATTGAAAGCATTTGGCCCCCAAAACGTAAGCTGAACAGCAATGCAATAATGAGAACAACACTTACACGCTCTTATTTACACTATAAACTAATTAATTATGCGTAAAATTTAGTTTTTTTGCACTTTTTTTTACAATCCAAAATGAACTCTTATGTTACGGCGACAGAGTTGCCAGTCCATTTCGAAAAATGACTTTGCTTCCTTGCAACCCTATAATAGTAATGTGCGATAACAATAAATCGCAGCGATAACGAGTATCATATCGAATATTGTTCGATAGCATTAATGAACATCAGCTGTTGTCGAAATAAGCTGTTACCCGCGATATATTTCAAATTGAATTTTGTATACTATTTTGCCAATTCTTCGAATAAATAATTGAATAACTGTTTTTGGGTTACATTTATGTAGATTTATTACGATTTTCTTATTTTTCTATAATTTGCTGTTTGTTTTACTTATCTTTTGTTATTGAAATTATATAAAAGCATCAGGTTAGATTTACAGTTAATAGCTTAAAACACAACACTTAAAACGTAATGACAAGAGTTTTTAAATTTTCTAGTTATTCTTTTAATTTATTTAAATCAAAATGAAATTTTAATACATTTTTGTAATGGTGTTAGCCGATTTCATACTTAATCAATCATCGATTATGCTTTGACTTTACATAATTTTCGTTGATTGTCATGCTTTAAGCCATCAATAAAGACAATGTGTTGAGTAAACAGAAACTATGAGTAAAATATCAAATTTGTAATACTTTTTTTTGTTACTAAGAATGTAAGTTCGTTTGTAATTTGTTTTCTTATTCGTTGAAGATATCTAGTAAACATGCGATGCTAAAGCTATATACATACTATATATATGTATGTATGTATGTTTATGTTTATATATAGTTATGTTAACATAAGTTGTCTATGTTCTGATGCTTGTAGTATGCATGCTTAATAGTAAATGTTACAAATAATTGTTAATTTATAGCCATTCCTTTTGGTTGCCTACTATTGCTCACTTTGACTAGATAGGACTCGGTTTCATATGCTATCAACTAAGAGATTATACATAATTACTAACATATAGTACATAATTTTTCTTAGCTGTTGTTGGACTTGCTTGTGGGTTGCATTTTGTGTGGTGGGATACGGATTATCAATTTCAATTCTTCATTAATAATTATGTAATTATTTCGACTTAGTCTACATATTTTCTGCATTATATACTTTAATTACTCTTTATTTTATTAATAGTTTGGTTTAAGCGCATTTTAATGCAAAATCTTTTCACATTGAGATTTGTTGTTTGTTTTTTCTTTACGAAATTTTTGTAAGTAGTATAAGTTATTAATTCCTAATACTATTTATATAAATTTATGTTTTTAGATTCTTTGCTTCAACTACACATCGACTAATGTTGTAAAGTATATGGTTTTTTTTTATGTTACAGTTTTATTTAATTAAAATCAAATAACAATTTGTTTTAAACAAAAACTCACAAGAATTGGAATACTTAGATATAGTTATAATTGTTTTAGGTACACAGTTTACAAACTTTTCAAAAGCAAAGACCAGTTACAAATTCAACTAAAGATTACGACTTTGTTAATCAATTTCTTTGTTTTTGTTTTTTTTCACATAGCAGAATATCACACGAATAGAGGCAAATCAAATGTAGCAAGTATAAGAGTATAACAGTTTTCTTTCGTTCACTCAAGCAGTCACACACATACACTCTTCCTCTCTCTCTCACACACACACATACACACAAATCAATACATGCTAATTTATTCCAATAACGATTGAGATTCGCCCACTTTGCCATTGCCCAGACGGGATTCCGTAGCTCCTTCCGTTGAAGTGTCCTGAGCCTTTAGCTTCAGTAGAGGCGTCTTAAGATCTGCCTCCAGCTCTGTGGTGCAGTCCAAACTAACTGGCGCGCCTGGCGCCGCCTCCCCCTCGTGCAGCTCTATGGCTGCCTTTGGTTCTGCTCCGCTGGCTTTCGATTTTCCCTGCAGATGAAGATATATACACATATACTTGTATTTAAAAATAGATGGCAAAGACTAAAAATATTCCTCAAGAATTACTCTTAATTTAAAGAGTCTTAAAAATAAGCTTAAAATCTGGTTGGTTTATAAATCAATTATCGTTGTCAATAAACGTACTTAAAACACCAAAAAAAAAAAAACAGTTTTCTAAATTAATTCAATCAACATACTTCAAATCCAGATATTCAGAAATCGATTTATCTAGCTTTAATTTAGTGCAGTTGATTTAGTTTATAAAACAAAATTTTTAAATAAAATAAAAAAGGACGATTTGAAACTAACACAAGTTACGAAATTAGTATTTAATAAATATAACATTTAAAGCTAAAATATTAAAAATTATTTTTAATTATTTTTAAGATATTTTTAAAAATTTGAAAACAAGGAACAAATGAGAGTTTCCTGAAGTTTTTCCGAATAAAAAAGCAATTTAAAAAAAAAAAATGTTCAACTTTTCATAGTAGTCAGCACACTGAGTATTAAAGAGATTTAGAATTCAAGGGTTAACTCACCTGCAAATAGTAGGTCATCAGCTGACCCTTGCCCTTGACCGTGACCAGACCGCGCTGCTGAAACGTGTAACCAAATGGCTCAAGAATTTTGCAGGTCTCTTCGGTGACCTGAACAGCGCCCGCTTTCCCAGTGCTCTCCATGCGTGATGCTACATTAACGGTGTTGCCCCAGATATCGTAGTGCGGCTTACGGGCACCGATCACTCCAGCCGTAATAGGACCATGATTGATGCCCATTTTGAGCACAAAGTGATTGAAGGACTGCTCATTAATACCATGTAACGCATGCTTTAACTCCAGGGCAAACTCCACCAACAAGTCGAGATGAGACCATCGTTCGGTGGCTGTTGCATCGTGGCGTACGTTCCTCTGAAGATTGATGCCACTAGCGGCCATATATGTTGAGCCGATAGTCTTGATTTTTATAATATCTTGAAACTGTGGCAGTTCCAACAGCTAACAGAAATATTTCATTAATTTTTAATGCATCTCTTTGCAGTTTCCAGACTTACCGCATCGAAATCGGAGATGACCTCGTTAAGAAAACGCAGACATTCCAGACCCTGATTGTTAACTTGTTCCTCCGAATAAAAATCTGTATAGAACCAAAATTTTTAAAAAATCTTTCTTAAATGCTAAAAATTTGACAGTCGCATTACTCTACTGTGAGTTCCATCATAAAAATTTTAATATTTTTTTGTTTTATTTAAAAGATTGAATTAATTTTATATTGAATAAAGGTTTTCTTTTTCCCGCCTTAACAAAACGATTTTAATAATTTGAAATATATTTTTGTTATGTCTTCTTAAATATTACTATTCAAAAATTCTTCTTAACTAATTTTGATTCTCTACTCTATGTAATTTTAATATTTTTAACTTTTTTTGGTAATTTTGGTAATTTAGTAATTAGGTTTCGTTTTTTGGAGTATTAAAAAAGGTTTTAGGAAGAAAATTTCCATTTCTTAGAATTTCACAATAGGGAAACTTAACAGTCCTTAAAAATTACCTGAGAAGTTTGGCATGCTAGCGAACAAAACGCCGACCTCAGCATAACTTTGGGAGTAGAGATCATCATGGGAGCGCTTGGTGTTCTTCATAAAATGCTCCGCCACATGTACGGGAAGCACATTATAGACCAAGGCTTCATTCCGCTGACGCATATCATTGGCGGTTTCCTTTTGCTCGGCTACCTCAGTTTTCCATTTGAATATTACTCGATCCTCGTGGTCCATCTGAGAGGGTATTAATTAAATGTTATTAAAAAAACAACAACATTAAATAAAATGTATGAAAATAGTGCGACAAATTTTCAAATTAATTTCATACAAAACTAGAGTACAAAATTTCTTGCGAAGGTGTTATTTGTAACAGTTTGCATTATTGATACTTACATGTCGCGCGAGAAAGCTGAGAGATAATGCGGCAACCAGAAGCAGACCTGAAGCACAGTAGCGTGTTGATATGAGCCTGAAATGTAAATCATAAATAAATAAAAATCATTTTTTTGCAGTTCACTCGTACAATTCATTTCCCAATAAAATTCCACTTTAATTTAAAACTATCTCAAAAAGTATGCTATAAAAATTTAAAAACTAATTTTTCAAGCTATATATATCAGTGTATTTACACCTCTTGGATTTTAGAGCAATACAATTTAAGAAAAGGTTTTTTTCCACGCCTGTTAGTCGTTTTTAAAGTAATCAGACTTTGCATATTAACTAATATATTGTATATTTTCAAATATCTCTGCATTACTTTACAAATACTACTTATCTACTGCACTAGATAAAAATATATTTTTAAAAATCTATAGTGCGCTTTTCAGCGCAGGACCAAATTAATATTTCTAGGCTTTCGTAAAGTATGCTTTGAATTGAATTGAATGCAATTGGCAACGATTTATTCTTAATTACAGTCAGATTTTTAACTTCAACTAATTTTTAGGATTGTAGTTGTATCTATACTTACGGCTGACTTGCTAGATCGTCTTCTAGTGCGTACAAATCCTGCATGATACAAACATTGAAATAACAATGCAAAGCTGAAAGAGTTTCAAAAACGATTAGATAGATAATTATCATAGCTTTGACATCCTTTGGCTTACCGGCAAGGGATAAAAGGAGCAGGATTTTAGTCAAATGCGTGAGCTGAGCAATTACAGCAATTGCGATTAGTATGAGGACACTGAAGTTGCTCAAATAGGACGGATATAGGGCACGCTCTGTGGGCACCGCCTCACGCATTTGCTCCACAAACGATTCAGGCAGCAGGTGCTCAGCGGCTGCAACTTCCTCTAGGCCGGCCGTGGCATTGTTATCACTTTCACTAACGAAGGTAACAAAAAAGAACTGCAAAAAGGATAACAACAAAAATCAATAAGGACTTGAGACTTAGCCAACATGAGTACTACTAACCATGTCGATGACATTGCTGAGGCCAATCGTAAGTGCTATAATTATGGCCGCCAATTCGCGCACGAAGGTAATGTCATTGAATCGCTTGCTCACATCCACAAAGAACTTGGGCAGCATGCCGCTAAAGCTTTCCGCAATGCTAATTGCCACCAGCATGGCAATGGGCACCAACGGTGCCGCAATATTGATGAAATGCAACGTGGAGCGTGGCAACACCAAGTACGAGTACAACACATCGATGCACTGCACCAACAATGCGGCCAATAGAGGCAGCGAACTATATGGCTCCCGATACACGGCATAGGCCTGCTCCAATTGAGGATTTTTAAAGCGCAGAAAGATGTTTGTGTCCTTGGTAAGATTTCTGCAAAAATACAAGAAAAAATTCTTCTAATTTAAACGGGATAGATATGGATTACAAATTACAATGAATATATCCGATAATTTGGGGGGAATTGATTGATTCATCCAAATATACAAATATCCAATGTATTTTTTTTAATAGTAGAAATATTAAATAAATAGCATAAACGAGATCCCTTTGATTTTACTCCTTTTGCAATTCTATTTCTATAGCGTAAAGGATTTTTCGGGGATTCCGAAAGAATTTCCATTTCACGCTCATCTAAAGCATCAATATATAAAAAAGAATGATTTAAAAAACAAATTAAAAGAGCCTAGAAATCTACACTCTCACTTGATTACTCTAAAAGAGTGCGTTAAAATCGATTACTGAAAATTATTGAAGTATTCATAGTTAGAAAAAAACTTGTTTTCCGAATAACCAATAAGTTTATCATTACCATATATAATGTTTTCAAAAACTTACTCATGCCCATCGCGTGTGACGAGTTCATCTTTCAAGCGTTGCTTGAAGTTCTCCAACTTGATCTGCTCTTCCTCATCCTCGACTGCCGTCACATTATGTCCATTGGCGGCGGCATTCTGCGCCAGAAGCTCCTCATCATCCAGTGTGGCATCGGTATCATCTCCGGCCCCATTCTCGTTGTCGTCGTTGTTATCATTGCTGGAGGAATTAGATTCGGCGGGACTGTGATTGCCATGTTTCGACTTCGATTCTTCGATTTTCTTACTGCAAGGCGAAGCAAACTGTGGAAGAAGTTTATTATTGTAAATAGTTAGATAGATGAGTATATTAATTTGATACTCACCGGCTTAACCACTTTTGTAATAAAAAAGGTCTTTAATCCAGCTATTCGCAACAGTTCTTCGCGTTTCTCCCCAAATGCAGGCTCCACCTCGAATTCGCCATTGAGAAAGGCCAAAGTCTTGTCTGAGATGTGCACACGTCTGAGAAATTTAAAAACATGTTTAAGCTTTAATGAATTGTATTTTCAAAGTTTAATTTTTAGCTGAGTTTTTAAGAATTTGATTTCAATACACTTATTGTCCACTTAAGTGACATTAATAATATAAAAAAAAAAATTTTCGAGTTGCTTGAAATATTAAATAAAAAAATTAAAATACCAATAAGGAAATTTTTTTAATTTTGAATTTTTTAACATTTTTTTAGCAAAAAAAAAGTTTTTAGTCAACTTTCTTAATTTAAGTTAATAATAATAAATGTAAATCAAATACAGGTAATAACATAACGAAAATTTATTTTTATATATTTTGAATTTTTAAAAAACTTAATATTTTCAAAAATACATATTTTCTGCCTATCTAAAAATGTACGAATTTTTCTTGAATTTTTACTTTGCTGTCCCCGCTCTTTAGCTGACGTTATTTAAATAAATAAATAAAAACTAGTTATTAAAAAGTTCTTGAGTGCAGAAGGAATCTCTGACTGATGGCGACATACCCACAAATTTGCATATTGAAGTGACAACGACCAATCATAATATTATTGGCCCCAACTTGCTTTATCAATAATGCAAAACTTTTAAATTGGTACTCACCCAGCCTTTCCGCTCGATTCCATTTTATTAGCCAGCTCAACGTCCTTGGAGTAAACGTCAAACTGCCACTGACGCTGGCCAAGAATGCCAGCCAAGACAGCCCCCGTGTGTATGCCAACACGCATATCAACAGGTGAATTCGCTTTCTGTTGAACATATCTAAAAAGGAAAAAAATGAAACAGTAAGGGGATAAAGTTATTCCCTAATCAAAAACTATAACCAACTGCAACCAGGACACTCAACGTGCTACGGACGACGAAGCGTGGTTAAGTGCAATTACATTTAATTGAACAAACGTTGATTTGACGTCGCGACGTGTCGCTTGTCGTCACCTGCCGTCACTGGGTCATCCCACGGATTAATGGCTACCTCTACTACCACTTACTTTATGGCCTTCACCATTGAAAGTCCCATGTGCACACAGAGCACGGCATGATCCGGACGCTCGTCAGGCGCTCCACTAATGCAATAATAGCAATCACCTAGAATTTTAATGCGCAGTTGTTGATACTTCTGTGGGTGGGAAACCGGAGGATTTCAGTCAGTTACAATGTTTGTAAAAAAGCGGGCTAATCGAAGTAAATGGCCATTTAATTCCTTAAATGATTGAGTTTACCAATAGCAAACAATTGGAAAAAATCATAAAAATCAATAAACAAAGAAAAACATTGAAAGTAAAAGCACTTTCGTTCTTAAATGCTACAATATTATAATTAATTTAATTTATTTTATATCTGCTTAAAATGAGCGCAAATTAAACTAACTTCTAGATAGTTTTCCATGCTAAAATGAATTGTAAAATGTAAAAGGAAGTTCTCAATAAAAATAATAGAGAACCATAAATGTGTAAGATTTTTGATTTTAAAATAAATAAAATAAAAAAAATGTAAGGAAAAGTAAATATAACTTTTTACAATATGGGATAAGCAAAGAGATTTCTCGAAAAAAAAAAAACTATCAAAAAATTGTTCCATTTATTTTAAAAATTGACGCAAGCCACAATAAAACAAGTATAAAATAATGTAGATTTTATTTTTATAATGATTGGACTGATTGGTAACAAATGTACAAAAGCTTCACTGTATTGTTTGTATTTTTTTATAATGCAACAAAAAAGTATTCCTAAATAAAAAACGTCACAAATCAAACTAAAAAAATAAATTTGGCTTTCATCCCGGGCAACAAATGAACTGAAAACGTTACAAGCCAATATATACAAAAAAAATCAGTGAAAAGGAAAACTCACAAAAAATAACCCAGACCCTGACCCAACCCCTACCAGCTGCAGTAAATTAACTGGACCCAAATGCGAAAACCAAAACCCTAAAATCCCATGAGAGAAAAAATCAACTTGACACATTTCATACGGCTGACTGGGCGTAACTTTTGTTACAACCCCCGCTTTACAGTCTACTAAAAATAGAAGCGGAAAAAATTAGGTATGCCCGAAAAATAAAAGAAATCAGTGAAAAAGTGTTTACAATTAAAGTTCCAAAAAATACGCAATTGAAGGAAATGAAACATTCTGTGATGTTTATCTAAAACCTCATAATCATCATCATCATTATCAAGTGATTATTATGGCGGGCTACAGGTGAACGAACGAACGAAGAGCAGGAAAAACACACAAAACAAACACTCAGCAAAGAAAACACAAAAAGTATAACAGAATGAAAGGCACAACAAAATAAAAGCATAACGGATTTAGGTTTAACATTTTTCATATTACCTCAGCGAGCCTATCGAAGCGTGCGAAGAGCTCGTTTAGCATTTTCACCAGATCTTGGGCGCTATACGTTGAGGAGATGGCGGTAAAGCCAACAATATCCGCATAGAGTATGCTTTTGTGGGTGTGAAAAAGAACATAACGATTAAAATGCTAAAATGCTATGGATATGGTCAGTTCATTTCGTTTAATAAAAACATTAAGATACGTAAGCTTATATGGTTCGTTTAAGAGTAAAACAAGTAATATAAGGAAATTGTTAGAAATCCTGAATTTCTTTTGTTATTACTTCTTTAGTAATCGTTTATCAAATCAGTCGTTAAAAGCGTGTTGTGTAACTGATATGCCACTAAATGTAAACTATACTACGGTCATTACAAGAGTAATGAGTAGTGAATAGTTCAGCTGACTAACGAGTAAATCTTAAACAGCGCACGATTCGAATACTGACTAACAAGTAACGATTAAAGCTTAAAGGATAGGCGATTTGTTACAAAACTTCAAGTCTGTGGGAAAGAGACGAAAACTTACCTTACATTCTCATGCCGACTCATGTAGATCTTTTTAAAAGCCTCTGAACTGGATGAGCCCAAGTCCTCGCGCATTTTATAGCCACATGTTTGGGCAGTACAGATAGCAACAAACGTTCCTTGAAAATAAATAGTGAAATTACGAATAAGTGAATTAAACTAATTAATTATGCGGTTTTGCTTACTTGCTCCGCCGACTGCTCCTCAATGACCATTTTGACTTCCAGACTCTTCTTGGCCTCTAGAAAGGCTCGCTTCTGCTTGGCTTCGCCCATGAAGTAGTACAACAAGCCAATCAATGCGGCGGTGGCTATTAGAACGGCATTGGCAGCTGCTTGTTCCGATATCATTGGATCTGGACGTGAGAAACCCACAGGAAGGCTCAAACAATTGAAGTATGTGCAAAAGCCAATGACTAAACCGAGGAATATCAAGGGCAATGGCAGCGTGACATAAATCAGGAAGTTTAACAATATAGCCCAACCGAGCACGTCTCTATAAATTGGGAATGGTATTTCAGATGAGCTACAGGTTACTCTAAGGTAGATTCCTTCACTTACCGCGGCGAGAAGCTAGTTTGCAACATCACATAGGCGGCAAAATGAAGCATGGAAAGAAACCACAAAGCTCGTGGCACAATCGTCAACATCGACTGATGAAACCGTCTTAATGACGCCTTCTCCGAGCGACTTCCAAAATGCATCAGAATTGTCAGCGCCATATAGGCCACTAACATGCTGCAATTGACCACTGTAGATGGGAGTTATAAGTGATTAAAATTTGTAGAAAATTAAATTATAACTAAATTCTAAATTTATATGCTCTCTGAAGAAATTATTAGAATAACATTTTCGATTAGTATTAGGATGAGAAGGAACTTTTCTCTAAAAATATTAAAATTTGTCAAATTATCGAGATAAACATTAAATTAACTTGACAATATGAATTGGAAAAATAAAACTCTCACCAGATAAAAAAAAAATTAATATCGATACAAAAAGGAAACTTATGAATAAAATGAAAGATATACCATTAAAAAATTCATTCTTAAGATATTTACAATATCTAAAGCGAAATTTTTCCGTTATGTATGTTAATATAACGATTCCAAAGAAATTAATGGAATTAAATCAAAAATTAAAAAAAATAATAATGTTTAAGGCTCCAAGCACCATCTAACTGGATCAGAAATTCGTTTAAGCTATAGCATAATATTCTCTCTAAGTTTATCTTATTAACTCACCCCTTGTGGGTAACGTCTGTTCCCAGGGAATGCAAATTGTCCAGAGATTAAAGAGCACTGCCGCAAATAGAAACCACTTGAGGCCGCTCCGTCGCTGCTTGATGGAATAGTTGTGATAGAGTTCGTTAAGTACGTGTTGTGGTAGGATAACCACACCACCGCCAGTGATGCCGACACCACCGGCAACCACATCGCCCTCGTGTGGCGGTCGGCGGCGAGTTGGCGTCCTTTGACGTTTGGCTTTGCTGGGTGTTGTCTGGCCATTCTCCAGATGGCCAGCTAATGCAGTTGCAGCTTTCTCTTCTGCCATTTTGCGAGGTTTAAAAAGTGTTTGTTGATCGCTGTTTCCGGTTTATATATAAACCATGGCCATTTCCGCTGTGTTGCGGTATCTTTATTTATTTACTTATTTATTTATTTATGAAACAGTCAACTTCTGCAAAACTGAAGGGAGAGAGAGGCGCTTTGGTAAATAATATAATATAAAGTACAAACTCAAATACAAAACTTGCACACAACACAAACTTTAACGCTAAATTTGAGGCTTAAAATTGCCCAAAGCCTCGTGGCATACTCTCTCTCTCTCTCTCTCTCTCTCTCTCTCTCTCTCTCTTTTGCTCTCTGACCACCTCAATGTGTTTGTGTGTGTGTGTGGGAGCGCCAAGGCGGAAGCGTCCTTGTAGGAGAACCATAAGCGTGGCCCTGTGTGCCGTATGTTTGTGTGTGTATCTTCCTTAAGCACAAAAGCTCCTGACATTGCACTGTGGTATGAGTGCAATAATAATAAAAAAAATAAATCCAATTGATTGCCTTTGATTTCACTTTTCTATGACTACCTTACTATTTTGTTTTAACAAGTACAAAATATAATTTGGATTTCATGCGTTTCCATATTAATTGCTTACAAGATGAGTTCCATAAATCCTTAAAGATTTTAAAGCGATATGGTTTTGAAAACAACCCTTTGAAATGTTGGTTTTCCTTTCATGTCAGAAATTTAATTATTTAAATATCAATTAATCAATATCTATGTATATATATACAATTTAGATTGAGGCCCTAACTCGATATACCTCAAACCTTTAAGTTACTCGCAATTTGATCATTTTAATAATAATAAGAGTAATATACAATTTAGATTTTAGCCTTTTTTAAATATGTAAAAAATATTTACGTTCCTCATTATTGCATCAATTGCTTGCTTGGCTTCTCTAAAATATTACTTTTTAATAAATTTTTATATCAATTGCTTGCTTGGCTTCTCTAAAATAATACTTTTTAATTAATTTTGTTTTAGGTATGGCCAAAATAAAATATTGATTTTATTCATTATCATATCAATTGTAGTCTTATTATAAATACATTTAAATGACTATAAAATGTTTTTATCTTATCATTAGATAAGATAGTAACAACTTGAAAGTTCTTCATGAGATATGTATTAGAGCTTTGAAGATGAATGTGTTTTCCTTATATTTCATTTATTAATAAAAAATAAGTTTATTTTTATTGCATACGATTTTAGAATTCTAAAGTAGTTCACTCATTGAGATGCCAAGTCAAATGTTAATTGAGTTATAAAATTTTCATGCATAGCGCGAAAAGCGCTTAGTAACCGTTTGCATAAATTATGAAAATATTTTTGAGCCACATTTTACACAAGCACACACCACAGTTTTACTTCCATATCTAACGACAACTTTCTCTCTCTCTAACTGTTTTGCTTTCTCTTTTCTGCTTGGCCGAGTTGCTGATGTTTCCTCTTCACTTGGTTGTCGTATCCTTATTGCCGAATTCGTAGCTTCTTTTCTTGGCATATGAAAATCCTTTACGTATGCGTATACGTATACATATGTATAGCTATGTTTGAATGTGTGTGTGTGTGTGTATGTGTGTTTTTGTGTATTTATCTATGTGTGTTTAAGGCTGATTTGCTCAAGGTTCGTTTTAATTCGTTGTGATTTTGTTTGTGTATTGCTGGGCGCGTGTGTCCGTGTGTGTGGGACACTTAATGCATTTAACTTAATTTCGATACTAATTTTAAATTAAATAAACAGCAGTAAAGACACTTGTGCAGATTTTCAGATTTTTGGAGGCTGCGATAACGTTTACGGATGTACAGAAAATCATTTTGCACAGCTGCGAGCTCTACACTTTTCTGAGCTGATTTTACCACCACACTTTTCATATACTATATTCAATTTGTTTCACTTTAATAGAGAATACCACTGCGCGTCCTTTAACTGAATTATCAACCTTTTTTTAAATCAACTGCTTCGTTGTGGCACATTTTTTTCTACCGATGCTGCTGCCTGCGGAGCAACGTTACCACTGACCGTCCTTTAACTTAATTATCAACCTTTTTTAAATCAACTGCTTCGTTGTGGCAACTTATTTTTCTGCCGCTGCTGCTGCTGCTGCCTGCGGAGCAACTTTGCCAAAGCGTCGCGCACGCGAATTTTGCAACTAAACTAAGACGCACGATAAACTTGACTGATTGTTAAGTGAAAATTTTTTACAGTCAACAGCAGCAGCAAGGACTTTTTATAAGCTCACTCTCACTCTCTTTTGCTGTCTCGCCTACGCTCGTGCTTAGAGCGAGCTTTTTGGCGCAAGCTGTGTGAGCGCATGTCTGCGAGAGCCAAACGAATGCAACTGATAACGGTACAGCTGTGTCGCCTGATAACAGCATATGCAACGTTGTGTGTTTGTTTCTCTTCCAGTTTCCCATACTTTCTCGTACCTTAGTAAAAGTGCAGCAAGCTCATAAAATTAATTGCATATCAAGGACTGTGTCATTGCTCATCTTTAATGAGCTTTCAATAATAACAACAACAATAATGATGTCGACGCCGACGCCGACAGCGATGGTGACTGCGACGCTGACTGAGACAACTTCCCTGTACACAGCACCTGGCCTTGAATCTCCACAGGAAAAGTGCAGCTGTGAAATTTTATGAGAATTGAAAAGGAAATGCTTGTTAAGAAGAAGCAAGATAATGCATTTAAAGGAATTTTGTAAGAGCAAACTCAGATGCAGCTGATAAATCGAATTTATCTTAAATTTATTTGAACTTTCCATGGAATCAAACCGAAACAAATATAGGCTACGGTTTCAGTTCCGATACGCGAAACATCTATTTCGGTAAAAGGTTCTATTTCAGTTTTATTCTTTCGGTTTCTGTATCATTACCGGTACGTAACGGTACAACAAATAAATCTTGAAACATTTTAAGATGTTAAGGTGTCGTTTTATAATAATTATGACATTAAAGTTAATACCTTGATCCAGAGGAATAATATTTTTTGAGCGAATTTAACAAAATTTGAATGCAGAATAAATTAAGAGGCCAAATCATTATCAAAATGACATTCCGCTTGAAAATCGGGTCAGTTTTGTTTAAGTTATGAAAGTTTAAATTTGCCTAAGCCTGTGATCTAATAACTTTACAAGTCAAAATATTTCTTAATTTTGACATGATTTTTTACAAGAAAATAAAAGGTCTCAGAATCAAACTCAAAGTGTTCTTTTATACTAATTACGATATAAGGAGTTGATTTAATGTAAAAACTTGAGATTTAAAAATTTGAAGTTTCAAAATTTCAAAGGGGACCCTTACCATCGAAATCGAGTCTTGGTCAAAACTAATTATATTTTCTAAATGAATTAAATTTGAATACAGAATGAATTTGGAGGCCGAGCCATGAATAAAATGACATTCCGCTTGAAAATCGGGTGAGTTTTGATCAAGTTATGACAGTTGGACAGTTGGTCAACTCTTTAACCTAGTCACTTTACCACAACCGTACCGGTACGAGCGTTTCGGTTTTCGGTTCTTGTTAGAGCATTAATTTCGGTTACGGTTTTAGTTTCGGTACTAAAAAAGAAACGGTTAGTTTCGGTTAACGGTTCTGATACCGCTTACGGTGTTATTTCCTGGAATTTTCCCATATCTATAATAACATATTGAATTATTTTCTTTACTTTCCTTCATTTCTTAGATTAAACATACCAAATGAAATTCTACTATGTAGTAGAATTATGTCTATATTAATATTTTTATAGTCCCCTGGTTATAGGAGAATGAGTAAATATTTCGAGTTAAAAAATGCAGTCTAAACTAGTCAAAATGGAAATACTGAAGTATTGAATGTACAGTTAGTCAACAAATTATTTTGAAAAAATTTACATATGTAAGTTTGCAACAATTTTTTATTTATTTATTAAGTTGTTGTAGTAGTTAAAAACGAATTAAATTACTTGTCCAAACGATTAGTTGACGACAAAACTTTTTTATTTAAAAATGTTAAAAAGAATATATAAAAAATAAACGAAATTGTATTTAATAAGTTAAAACATTAAGTGCTATCTGAAATAAGCTGTGAGCCTCTGTATGTACACGCATATCTTTAGTAGTATACATTTTATATACAAATTCATACATTTGTACATACAAACTGACTTAACTCACGTCTCCCAAAATACATTGCAGCTGGAGGCGCACACAAAATCCAGGGAGAGGAAAAAATAAGAACTTGGAAAAACGCGCGCAACAATGGCAATGTGCATTTAACTGGGATTCAGGTAATAAAAGTAAGAAATGGGAACAGCCGGCTATCCTTAGCCGCTGTTCCTTGTTGTACTGAAACAATTAATCCAGGACACAGGATACACAATGGCACGTGAGGCTGACTAATCCATCTGTCTCGGCCTGGGACTTTAAACGTGAGGCCTTTACCTGTTTTACCTGAGAACCAGAATGGAACGAGACAGGACGCTGAAATTTCCGTTTGTGCAAAACTGCAACAACAACAAGAAATCGGGACGTTACATTGATTGATTGCTTTGCATTTGCTTTTGTTGTTGTTTCTGTATTTGCATCGACAACTGTTGGCGGGCAAAAAGCATTGGGTGTCATCGATTGATTCTATCGATATAATTTTCAATCAATGTAAACAGATAACATGATTTGTAAACTAAACATATTAAAATCTGTAATTTGACAATAAATTATTTGAACAAATTTACGCAGTAAAAGAAACATACAGTTTATTATTAAATAGCTCTAGCATATTTGGTTCTATATATATTTGCTTCTACTTCTAATATGTTTGTCAGAGCACACAAGTTTGAAGATATTGAGGGAGGTTTGAATGACACACGGCAGCTGGTCTGAGCCTGTGTCCTGGGATTGAAAAGAGCAGATGTGCAAGCAGCATATGTAAAGGAAATGCATCCGATTAAGATAACATGCAGACTTGTCTTTCTCAATTTCCGAGATCGTTGGGGCTGCCAGATGTGACAAAAAAATGGGAACAAGACAAATGTACTTTGCATATTGACTTGAAAACTTGTTAGTCATTAACTCTTATTTTGAATATAACGTTGCATTCTAAGAATCGATAAAAAATGCAATATTGCAGAATAGTAAAACCAACTTTCTCGCTCTAACATGCAGTATATTCGAAAGAGCCGTTGCTCTCTCATTATTTGTATATTCACCACTACACCGTGTTGAAGAGCGATTGATTAGCATAACAGTTCCATTTTGAGTTATAACTTGAGCAATAACATGACCATTTTGAGCATAACATTATTATATTTCACAGTACAAGATCATCGTTTTGGTTAAATCTAATCGATATATACGCTCCAATAATTTGGTCTCTGAAATTTGAAATGATTTAGCACTATTAATACTGTCAATAGTTCTTATTACTTATTTAAAAGATGTTTATCTTAATGTAAAATGATATTGCATGTATAATAGCCACAATATCGTTTGGAATTGTGTAAAAATCTTGCAAGTATAGTATCGAAATCGATTGTTTCATTACAGTAAAATATCGATAAGATACCAATATACCTTGCGTATATAAAGTTACCTCAGCTTCTGTCTCTGTCTCATTCGGCGTTTTTCTGCGAAACTGTGTGGACGTTTTTCAAAGCGGCAACCAAAAACCCATCAGGCATTCAACTTTGAAAGCAGAGATACCTGAAAAAGTTGTCAAGCAAGAGCAATTTGCACAAATTTATAAAATTTGCAAATTTTGTTGAAACTACGTGTTTGATTTTAATTAACTGAAAGTCGTGTTTACGTACGCGTGCTATTTGCAAAATATAAAACAACACTTTTCGCGCTTCTCTTTGAAAAGTAATTCTTAAAAGTAAAATGGCTGATGTGGCTGACAAAAAGAAGTGAGTAATTTTATTTAACTTTGTGTGTAAATGTGTGTGCTTTATCAATTGCATGTGTGCGTTGAATTTGTTTAAACTATATATATAGCGGCAATTGCAGCTAATTTCGCAAGTGGTGTACATCATTTTTCTCCAACGGTTTGGAAAAAATTTCTTTTTGAATTTTTGTGTCTATCTACGTAAAATGCTTGGACCAACTATATTGTCGTCTCGCTTACGCCAAGGCAGCTTAAATGTGCGCGCAAAAATCGACGCCGTTGAATTTGGCGCGGCGTCATAACGCTTTCTCGCTTACACTCCGGCCGGCAAACAGCGACGGCAGCGGCAGCAGAGCAGCAGCGACTTCGTCAGCATGCTTGTTGGACATGTTCGTGGTGGCGTCGGCGGCGGCTGTGAAGGCAAAGAAGTAAAATATTGAGTGTGCGTTTGCATGTGTGTGAGTGTGTGTGCAAAGCGGAGTGTGCAAATAAATATGTATGTACATATGTACGAACGTGTGAGTGCTGCATCTGTGTGAAGCATTCAAGTTGCCGCTCTTTTTTTTTTTTTTTTGTTATTTTTGTCTTCATATTCATGCCTTCGTTTGAGTTTCAGCTGTCGTTTTGTCTGTCTAGTCTGTTTGCTTTTGCTGCTTCTTCTGCTGCTGCTGCTTACTGTCCCTGGCCATTAATTTTTGTCAGTTGTCTTTTGTACAATTTTCGTACAAAGCTTAAAGCTTGGTATTATTAGCCGCTTGCCTTTTGCGCTCTTTGTTGCTCTTTGTGCTAATGAGCTGCTCAAATTCGTTTTCCAGGTATTTTGTCACTGCCTAAAATAATTACAGTGCCGGTCGCTGTCTCATTGTATTTCGTATTTGCGTTTGTCTGCGTTTCTTTTTTTTTTAAACTTCTCTTGCGTCGTAGCGAAAGATAACCGTTAAACCTTTTTATCCGTTGTCTTAGGTTGTGTTGGATTTTGGGAGGGGGTCGGGGGGATTGTCGCATAGTGGGTGTTTGCGAGCATATATTTCTGACCGTTATTTTTGCAGCTTTTGCTTCACACTGCACTTCTTGATTGTCTCACTCACTCCCTCTCTTTAGCTCACTCCCTTGTGTACGTGACGCGCGCATGTTGAGGCTACTAAATCGTTTGAGCGAGTGAGATGCATATAGTGTTCAACATAAAATAAAACCAGTTTTTTCTTCTTTTTTTTTACGTTGTATTTCAAACAAGTCGCGCTTCTTTTTTTTTTTTTGCACGCTTTGCCTTTTCCTCTGCACTCTTTTATGTTTTATGCTATGTACACCTATTTTTCCGCTGTGTACGAGAGGAAAAAACAAATTCTGTACGGAGCAAGCAAATGCCGCTCACCTTTTCGGTGTCTTCTTTTTGCGTCGCAGTTTCCATGAGTTGTTTGCTCCCATTTATCATTTGCGGCGGCAGATGTTACAAGGCATGTGTGTGTGTGCGTCTGTATGTATGTGTATCTGCATCTGCGTCTACCGGGGGTGGTTGTAAAATGCGGAAGAGACGCCGGCTGAGCTTACCGCGTGCGTGTGCCGGTCTTTTGTGTGCGTCTCTTTTGTTAGTGATGTCAAAATACAAAATACATACATATCGCTGAATTGATTTTCAAGTAATTAAGCTCGATCATTTTTCTTTTCGAGTTGAATGAATAGATATTCATGAAAAATTTAAAGATAATTTACAGAATAAGTGAAATGATCTGCAAAATAATAAATAAAACTTCATATATCGAAAATTCGATCCTAATTTGTATTTTTGTCTATTTATCATTTCCATGCTTATTTACTTATTTAACGTCGACTAAAACCAGTCGACTATAAGGTCAAATTATGCATTAAATAAAGTTATTTAAAAAAAAATTAAATACTAAATACATATACTAAAATATGAATAATGAAATTATAAAACTTATAACCTATTAAACTGAAAATATAAAAAAAAAAATAAATTATGGTAAGATAAGGTACTTTACGTGAAAGATAAAAAGTAATTCTCAATTTAATGTTTGGATTAACATTATGATTTGCGATTTAATGTTTAACATGATTGTTTTTCCCCCGCAGCGAAACCCCTGTGGTCGAGAAGGTGGCCGCCGAGGAGGTTGATGCTGTAAAGAAGGACGTCGTTGCCGCCGAGGAAGCAGCAGCTGAAACACCGACCACCACAGAGAACGGTGCCGCCGAAGAGGAGTCGAGCAGCAGTGCCGAGGGCGCCAAGGAGAATGGCGCTGAGGCGAGCGCTGAAACTGCTGCTGCACCCGCTGCTGCCGACGCAGCTGATGCCGTCGATGCTGAGAAGAAGACGGAAAAGGAAGCAGCAGCAGCAGAAAAACCAGCCGCCAATGAGGAGAAGAAGAAGGGGGATGCTGAAGAGAAAACAGCTGAGGCAAAGGCAACCAGCGAGACAGCAGCTCCAGCTGTTGAGAATGGCGCCGAAGAGACAGAGGCAGCTAACGGTGATTCAAAAGGTAAATAAGAAAAAGCTCTCCCAAAAATGAATACAGCTTATCTAACTTGATCTTGTAACGAACTTCGAACTTTAGATGCGCCCGCCGCCGAAGCTGTGAAGCGAAAGGTCGACGAGACAGCCGCCAAAGCCGATGAGGTCGTTGCCACGCCGGAGAAGAAGGCGAAGTTGGACGAGGCCAGCACAAAGGATGAAGTTCAAAATGGTGCCGAAGCCAGCGAAGTGGCTGCCTAAAGTCGATGTCGTCTTCGTCGTCGTCGTTGTCGCCGCATACTACATATAAAGTACTAACACACACACAAAATGTGCTCACACACACCCACACACACACACACATATAGCACACAATGCGTGTGTGTGTTTGTGTGTGTGCGCGCACTTCTTTAATAACAATCCTGCAAAGGGAGCGTAGTCTTAAACAAAAAATGTACCGATTCTCTCTGACTCTACTAACACAACACAAAAACAACAACAACAACAAGAAAAATCCATTATCATTTAAAATTTACTTAAATACAAAAACAAAAACTTAACTTTAATGAAAAAAGTATATATATATAAAGAAAATAATAGAAGAAAAACAATTAAGATGCGTTTTAAGCAGAAAGTAAAAAGCAAACACAAAAGTTGTAAACAAAAAGCATCAAATTTAATAATATATAAAAACATAAATACGAAAGGAAACTAAAAACGCATGATAAAAATTAATGAGAAAAGAAAACAATTTACATTACGCATTTTTGTCATTTTTAAGATAATTTCTTTTTTAATTTTTTGTATGATCCTATATTATATATGAATATTTATATTAAAAGAAAAGCTCTATGTTTAAAACTCGATAAATCCTACAACCTAAAAACAAAAAAAAAACAGAGCTGCCCTCTTTCTAAAATTATACATAGAACTGAGAAATGAAAATTAAACCCATAAAACATAATGCGTGTAAATCAAATTTTAATATAGCATACAACTCAACAGTGCTGACTCGCCGATCTTGGCATAAAGAAATAATATATTTGAAAGATTGAAATACTGTCGTACTTTTCAATTCTCTTTGTTATACTTTTACACTTGGCCAAGTCAAGAACTTATTTGCACTTGATCTTGTGGTTTATTATCCACCCATATACCCTCCCCCTCCACCACACTCTGCAAAGACAACTATCACATAAACTAGGCAGCAGCAAAAAAGAAATTCAGACCAAACCACATGCGAAAATTGAAAAGTGGCGCAATATACATAATACATACATTGTAAAATGGCTAAATTGAAATTTCCTTTCAAAAGTAAGCAGCGTGAAAGTGGAAACAAGAAAATGGCCAATTCCAACAACAAAACATTCGAGAACATTCAAAAATAAATGGAAGAAAAGAAACAAAAACAACTTAAAAAAAGCAAATTATTCCGTCTTGTCTTCCAGGGTTTTGCAACATTCTAGCAATTTCTAAAAGCTTTTCTAAAGAAACGCCCGCAATATACACACAAAAACATGCAAGCGTGTATTTTAGTGGGACGCGACTGTACAGCTTATGAGCAACAGTCGAGGCTTATCTGTGAAACACACGTACGTACGTATGTATATTGATTCAATATTTTATTTGGAAATACCCAATATGTATGTATGTACAAATGCTTGTTTTATTGTAAATACGACAAAAGCCCTACACGTGCATATTTATTATCAACAGTCATGTCTCGTAAATAAATATGATCAAATCTGGACTATGAATCATTCTTTTAGTTTGATGATACAATGTACGTTATTTTGAAAACATTTTGGTACGTGAAAGCTTTTGGGTTTAAAGCTTTTCTGAGTAAGCTACCATTGAATCGTTGGCCATTGTGTGAGTCTTAACCTGAAAGCTGCTAAAAGCTCTCAACGTGAAGCGTATTGGGCTGACCATGCAGCCCAAAAGCTTTTCTGCGAGGGTCAAGCAATTAGTACTGAAATTATATGCGGGATATAAAAAAAGTGTTGCATTACAATTTGATCTGCCCTCTTCTTACAAGATTTTTAAAATGTACGCGTGCCATAAGACATGAAACTTTTCTAGAAAAACTCCAAAGCTTTCGTAAACATATTTTTTTAAAACGCCATTTATTGCGTGTGACCCAGAAAACCCGACTAGTTAATTATTGCTTTGAATATACATAAGTACATGTGTATGTATGTATGTGTAAAATTTAAAAACTGAGATAGCTTGAAACTGGTTCCGTCGTGAAACGATGAATGAATTTTTTTAACTAAACACTTATTCTCACTTTCATTGCATATTTACTCAAAAGTTATGAGTCAAAACTAATATGTTTATTTTTGATACTTGTTAAATTCAAAATTAAACGTTAGCCAGGTGTCATAGCAGCCAGCTTTGAGTCGTCCGTCAATTTATAAATGGCAAAAATAAACAAATGTAGAAATTGGTGAAAAGGAAGATTCGTGCAAAAGCTCAATCGAACACTCGCAATATCGATTACATTATCGATAAATAATTGAAAATTGAAATTCATAAGCTTGAACGAAACAGCCGATAAATTGCAAACAAAAAGTGATAAGATAAAGGAAGAGTAAACAGAGCCGCATACATAGCTCTCTCATGCAAAAGCTCGATCGCAGTCGCTGTTGAAACTTGCGCGCGAGTGGATGTCGAATCGGCAGCAGAGTCAAAAGTAAAACCGTTAAACAAACAGAAATCGAAACAGACAAACAAGGCTAAATACAAAAAATAGACAAAAAGACGTACATACATATACTGTTTTTATATTATTATTGTAATTATATTTAGTACAAAGTGGCGTCGCAGTGTATAACAAAAGTGTGAGTGAGTCGTGAATATAATTGTTGTTGTTCTCAGCGAAGCGAATAAATACACCCATAAATATTAGTATATCAAATAGGAAATATACAAATACCATATTTCTCTTACGTACATTCGGACAATACAACGCAATCGACCCGTGAACGAGGACGAAGCAACAGAGAAAGAAAGAAATACATTGAGAGCGAGAGTGCACGCCAAAAGATGTCTAACAATTTGCAAACGGTAAGAGTGCAAAATGCTTTTCAACCTGTTTTCTTTTCCCAATTCTTCTTGTTGTTTCTGTTGTTTTTTCTTATTTGTTGCTATTGCTTTTCTCTGTATGCGCTTCTCGTACGTTGACCGACACGACGCGTTGCTTTATTGTGTGTCATCGCAATCTTTTGCGGTTAAAAAACTTGAAAACCGGGAAAAAGCCCATTGACTGGGCTATCACGTTTGCCAATGGGCCACAAATGATCTCACTCTATTTTTTTTTCTATAGCAGTTACTAGTAAGTAAGAACACATTTTAGTGTTTTAACCAGGAAATCAAACCGAAACAAATATAGGTTGCGGTTTCAGTTCCGGTACGTCCTGAAATAATTATTTCGGTAAAAGGTTCTTTTTCAGTTTTTTTCATTCGGTTCCCGGTATCAGTACCGGTGCGTATCGGTACAGCAAATCATTTTTGAAACATTCTAAAATTTTAAGATGTCGTTTTATAATAAATATGACATCGAAATAAACAGACCTAGAGCAAAAAAAATTTTTGAACAAATTTAAAAATATTTGATTGCAAAATGTATTTAGAGGCCAAATCGTGATCAAAATGACATTCCGCTTGAAAATCGGCTCAGTTTTGATCAAGTTATGACAGTTTGAAGTTGGTCAGACTGCGGTTTTAGCCACTTTACAAGTCAACATTTTTGTTCAATTTACATGATTTTTTACAAAAAAAAGAAAGATAAAAGATATAAGGAGTTGATTAAAAGTGAAAACTTGAGATTTAAAATTTTGAATTTTTAAAATTTCAAAGGGGGGACCCTTACTATCGAAATCGAATCTTGGTCGAAAATAATTAAATTTTCTAAATTAATAATAATTAATAATTAAATACAGAATGAATTTAGATGCAAAATCATGATCGAAATGACATTCCGTTTGAAAATCTAATTAGTTTTGATCAAGTTATGACAGTTGGAAGTTGGACAACTCTTTGACCTAGCAACTTTACTACAACCGTACCGGTACAAACGTTTCGGTATTTGGTTCTTGACAGAGAATTTTCATTCGGTTACGGTTTCAGTTCCGGTACTAAAAATGAAACGGTTAGCTTTGGTTAACGGTTCCGGTACCGGTTACGGTGTTTTTAACTAAAACTATGTATTTTTAATTCGCAGTTAAATAACAATAGTTGAGCTAAAAAAATGTATGACCAAAAATGCTTTAAAGTGTGGGAAAAATATAAATGTTTTTATTTTCGAAAACATATATATTAAAATTAGGCCAAGATATTGCAGATTTTTATTTTATATTCCAATATATACAAGTAATATGCATTTTTTTTAAGATTCTGTTTTTGTGTTGGGCTTAATAGTATTTCTTGAATATATTTTTTAAATTTAGTAAAGACGAAATATTTCTTGTGCTTATATTGCTTTGTTATTTCTTTACGTTCGTAATTGTTTTATAGCCGGCATAAAACCAAAAAAAAAAAAACAAAATATATACGAGTACTCTACATAATCTCAAAAAAATACAAACATGATGATTAATCACAATAAATTCAAGTCGTACTTTTTGGCAAATGTTTGCAACATTTGCAACGAGAGTATCTACATGTCGACTTGTTGTATTGTTCTTTAGTGTACTGATTTTATGGTCGCTCCACGTTTTTCGTTATTCCTTTGAAATCGTTTAAAAAAGGCTTATCGCCTCCATACATTGTTGTCACTTAATTTCTTTGACTCGACTCGAGGCTCGTTGTTGATAAGATTTTGTTAACTTATTGCCATCTTTTTTTTTTTGCCTAAAGCTCGTGTCGCACTCACAATCATTCGTCGCAATGGGCGCCGCACAGGTGTCACTGCGTTCGAATACCCGTTTTCTCAGTGTCCGTCCTCGGTTTCAGTGTAATTGTTGGTGGCAGAGTTGCCAATGCCGACGCTACAAATCACGTGCCGCCGCTGCTGCTGCGCAGTTGCGAATCGAGCTAAATACGCAGATTTATAGTCAGGTAATTGCTGTCGTTAAGTACTAAGTTCACATTTGCATGTACTTTTCTTAACTGTTGTTGTGGTTGCTATTATTGCTGATTATTTCTCCTTACTATTACAATGTTATTTTCCAACCACTTTGATTTATTTCTTATGCACAAGATCAGTAACCAATATAATACTACATTGAAAGCATTATTTATCTACATTTTTCATTATCAATATAATTTTATTGTTTGAATTCCGATGGCTAGACCTTTATCTTATTAACATAGTCAATATGAGTAAATATTTAAACACTATTATATAGTATTACATATACTATTTATTATACCAAAAGTCATTGAGATTAGTAAAGCACGTGTAACACATTAGATTTATATCTATATAAACTTATATATTTGTTTGTTAAGTTGGTCTGTGGGTATATGGCTTAATGAGATTGTGAAATAAATTGATATTATAATACAATGTATACTGAGATTGTGCTTAAGGAGAGATAAGACATAAGCTAACTTTATTTTATAACACTGTCTGATTTGTATACCCTTGATGATGATTAATAAAGTGTATATTAACAATGTGGGTGTGTATATAAAAGATGAAATCAAAAACAAATGCATGTAGCGTACATAAAAACGTTAGATTTATTAGTACAATAAAATATTTGTTCTTAGGTTGACAGGGTATTTAAATCTTCGATATTCGCAGGATTGTTTGTGTTTGAAAGCATTTCCTGCATCGAAATATTATCAACTTAATTTTTTGCAAATCTTATCTCTGGAAACGTTGTTTTCGACAAGAATTTGTTTTATCAGTTATAAAAAATGTCAGATGAAAGTCCACATAGTTTAGGAGCTACCAATCAATACTGACCTACATAGGAATATTAAAAAGATTAGCTAACAAATTGCAATGTGATGACCTAAATTATGATAAGTTGGTAATTAGCTGATTCAGTTGCAAGACTTTCTACACCTTTTTTTTTAAATACAAATCAATAATATTTTTTAATACTATCACAGAATTCGCATAACTTGCAACTATATAGTGATCATAAAATAGTTTTGATAAGAACTGATAAGACCCGTAACTTCTTATCAAAGGCCTTTGCACAAAGCGTTGTTGTTACGCTTTTAATTGTATTCCAAATGGTACAATTTTATATAGCCTAATCCCCTAATGGACTTATGTGTTGTTTGCATTTCCATCAGTTTCCGTGGTCGCCAATTCTAATAATTTGCATACAATGACATTCATATTTCTTTGTGTTCTTTTACATTTTCGTTCGATTCATTTGTTTATTCAACTTCCCTCTGATAGTAAATATTCTTATTTGTACATTTATGTGTAATGCTGCCCATTTGATAAGACTCTTGTTTTGTGCGTTGGCGCTTTCAACTGTAATGGAAGATTTTCTCGTCACGATTATTGCGTGGAAAATTCCACGACAGATGCTTTAGTGTGTGTGTTTTTTGAGGGGTTTTGATTATTGTAGAAATTAAACAAGTTTTTAGTTTGTATGCACATAGGTTTTAGAGTTAATCAACGGTATATATGTAAAACTATCTACCATTTTGAAAAGAAATCTATTTTATTCTGAAATATATCATCAATGAGAAATCTTTTGATCAGGAATAATCCAGTTGTAAAAAACGTTTACATAAATTCGTTCTTATATGTATATAATATATACTCCTTATTAAGTTATATTTTATAAGGTTAGGGGTCTATTTTTTCAACTATTATTACTAAGTAATTGGTTATATCCATCGGATGAATCAGAAGGAAAAATAATTTCAGTAGTAAGCATAGAAGAGAACATAAATAAAAGAAAGAGCAAGAAGAAAAAGCAGAAGATTAAGAGAAATGTTTTAAGATAGTGTACAAATAAGAAAGAAAGGGAAGAGCTGTAAAATTTTTTGAGGGTTACACAGCTTGGGGAATCCATAAGGAATTAAATTAACAGAATACTGAATGCTGCTTACCTGCTGTAGGAAACATTTACCTGTTTAACTGTAATTTTGAAGATATGTTACCATATATGATGACCAGTCAGTTTTAGGTTGTGAAAAATTAAAAAAAAATATAATTTAAAAGTAAGATGGTTTTATAAATATATATAGCTCATTAACTATCAAAATAATCACAAAAACTATAATAATTTTTTAAGAGTAAGGTGGTGGTTTATCAAACCATTTAAACATGTGCCAATAAATGAAAGGTGAATGAACGAAATGATTAATCAGCAAATGTTTAAGGGTCGTTACAAGGCTATTAATTGCATCAGTAACCAGTTTTACAAGTACTTGATAGTTAATCTTATCTAACGCACTTACAAATGTACTAAGTTTATTATAAATAATTTGTAGCTATTATTTTTACCTGTCCCTTTTCCCATATGCCTTGAACATCTGTTTTAAGTCTCAGCACGCAAATATATCGAGTCGGATGACGTCGTGCATAGTTACCGGCGATTCTTTAGGTAAACATATGCTTCTACCCTAGCAACCACACAGGGCTGTGTGATGGGTGATGGTGGTGCAGCAATCACCAAGAGAGCCAGAGAAAGAGCAAAGAGAGAATGTCTTACGCTCTTACTAGAGAAAAATCTGAGGGCGTAAAATGATTCAGTTTTGTTGTAGTCCATTTTCAGTTTATTATTGACCGCTGTGCAGTGAGGAACAATTAACGGACCCAAAACCAAATAGAGTATAATATACAGTGCTTACGCATTTCACCATCGGAATTGTACATTTTTTTTATATAATTAGATTTTTAACTTAATCTATACTCGATATATAGTATGAGACAACGCAAACGTGTCAATAAACATAAAACGCGTCGTCAAAAGCAACTGCAACATATCGAACAACAAATTGATCAAAATTGTTGCAAACGTAAACGTTGTAATTATGAACATATATTTCAACATTTTCGACGCACTGTAAGCTATTAATTATTATACTTTTAACTGCATGTGCAAGTTTAAGTAATCAAAAAACTTTAGTTTCCACTAAAGAAAAATATGTACATTATTTTCTTAACTGTTATACGTTCTTACCATTATTAAAAATGTGCGTTTGGGTCGAATTGTACAGTTAACAAATGTAAATTTTGTAATAATATAAATACTGTGTAAAAATTGAGAAAAACGTACATATTTCTTTTTTTGTAGTGGAACGATGTTATTATTTTCCGAAATGTCAATTATTTCAAGATTTGATAATTATAGAATAACTTTTCTTTTCTGTTTTGATACTGAAATTTTAATTTTAGTAAATGCAAAGTTTTTTTTTTAATTTAATTATATTATTATATATTATTTTTGTATATTTTATATATTTTCGTAATTTAGGTACATTCTAAGTTTTTTTGTTTTTTTTTTAAGAACTTGCAAGGTCATTTTGATTTAGAACGTTTCTATAAATTTTATTACGTTTTAGCACATGCACAAAATATGCAATTATTCATTATATTTTAGTACCTAGTACAACCCACAACTCTCGCAACCCCCTTGAAATCGTTCCCCAAAACATTTGTTTTGTCAATTCTTAAACGTCAAATATATAACGCTCTCTCTTTTTCTTTCTCTCTTTGTGGTTCTCTTTTGGCAACACCCCAAATAGGCCACACTTGAGGAAATTCGCCAAGCAGCGTCTCGAATTTGCCGCGACTATCTAACGGGACGTTGGAGGGTGGTTACCCCCGAGCAACTTGTGGTAAAACGCATCAGGTGAGTTAGAGAATAACCTTCCTATAGAGAATCAACATTTCATGAAATTCAAATCGTTTTTAGTGGTGGCCTATCGAATTTCCTGTATTACGTAAGTCTACCCGACTTTGATGATTTCGATGAGCAGCAACTATTGGAGGTAGATCAACAACAACAACAACAGCAGCAGCAAGGAAATGTCATCAGCAAAGACGTCATAGCCACATCAACATTTGCTAAGAATAGCCAAATATATAAAGAGAGCGATGAGGCGCCTACGGTGACAACACAAATTGCCCAAACTGTTGTTGTGGGCGGTGAGGATGATGACGATGTGGCGCTGAGCGCCAAACAGGCAAACAAACGTCGACGTTTCGATAGCGACAGCGTCGATTCGAGTTTATTGAGACGTCTACACACCCCAAAGCAGGAGCCACGTGAGGTAGGTCGTGTATAGACCAAAAATATATATATATCTAATGCTTATATTATTATTCTTCAAATTTGTCAACAGGTTCTGCTGCGCATCTATGGACAAACCCATGGCGATCACGCATTGGAGAGCATGATCACCGAATCAGTTGTATTTACGTTGCTCAGTGAGCGCAACTTTGGACCCAAACTTCATGGAATCTTTCCCGGTGGACGCATTGAGCAATACATACCGGTAACTATATCATTAAATGACTATGTACTATGAGAATCTTTTAATAATTTATTTATATATTTATATAGGCACGCTCCCTGGCGACAACGGAGTTGGGCGATGCTCGAATTTCAATGAAAATCGCAGAGAAAATGGGTGAAATACACAGTCTTAATATACCCATGTCGAAGGAGCCAGATTGGATCTGGAACTGCATGGACCGTTGGCTGGCCAGCGTTGATAGTATTGTCAAGGGAAAGATTGAGTCGAAGCCTAATTCGACAGTACTGCAAAAACAACGCGAATTAATGCGCACCATTGACTATGTAAAGGAGATGGCTTGGCTGCGATCGGTGATCGAAACTAGAGCCTATCCCGTGGTCTTCTGTCACAACGATCTGCAGGAGGGAAACATATTACTCCGACAGTCGAACAGCGGACGGGAGTCGCGTTCTCCTCGTGAATCCATCAGCATCTTGAGGTTTGTAAAAAAAATTCATTATCTACTCGAAAAAAGAGAATTAATCTGTATAATTTATAACAAATTAGATCGAATTTTGATGAGACTCTGGGTGATAGTTTGGATGGAAACAGTAATTTGGAGGCAGATGACAAGTAAGTTAAATTGCACATTTGATCTGTAGAGTTTAAAGCTAACCCGAACTTTTATTGGCACGCTAACCCGTATTTATTTGCCATTGACAATTAGTTGTAAGTTATATATGCTTGTCCCCCATATAAAACTACCTACAATTCTAGATGGCCCCTTGCTGCGGTCGTGATTTGAGTTAAAAATAATAGAGCTGGTTTTCCGGCTTATGCAAAATACCAAATACATACAGGTTATCCATGCCATTTAGTGTGACAACAAGTTACAAACTCAACTAATCGAATATCATTCTCTCATCTAGCAAATCGCACAGTCCTTCGCCCTGCGATGAACTGGACACCACAGATGACTCAGCATTGGATGCCAGTTTCACATCGGATCATGAGCCGGATCTCATTATCATTGACTTTGAGTATTGCGCCTACAATTATCGAGGCTTTGATTTGGCCAATCACTTCATCGAATGGACTTTTGACTATACAAATCCTCAATTCCCATACTTTTATCACTACAAGGAGCAATATTCTACGGCTCAACAGCGTCGTGACTTTATAATCACCTATCTGAAGAAGTATCACGATGATGAGCAATATGAACCCACAGAACATGAGCTTGATACTGTCGATGAGGAAATACAGTTCTTCACAATGCTCTCGCATCTGTTCTGGAGTCTTTGGTCGGTGGTTAATGTTACCTCTGCCATTGAATTTGGCTATTGGGTAAGTTTTAGTGAAAGAGGAAAATATAATTTACTTAGTCATTTAATATAGTTTTTTAACTGCTTGGTTTAATTTTCAAATTTATAAAAAAAAGCTGTCAAAAAGATGTCTAAAATAAGTACGTTAAATATTTTCGCTGTTTTAAAATTGCAGTGCTGCCACCTTGTTATATTGTACTGTACTTGCATCTACACATATGGCAACACGCTCAGATTTATTGTTGCCACTATCGTAATATTTGGTACGATTTCACTTGAATAAGTACTAGTCTATCGACCGACTGCCACAATGTGTGAAAGCTCAACTGGCGCGAAATTTAAATTATTTAAAATTAAATTTAGTTTGATGGTTATTGGTCTAGAGTCTAAACTTAAGATAAATGTGTCATATGTATACTCATTGTTATAAATTAGGGTTATTTTTTGAAATATATGTTTCTATTTAATATTTTATTTATTTAATATTTAATATTATCCACATTCTATTTTCCTTGCAGGAATATGGCATTGCGCGCATTTTGGAGTATCAGCAACTGAAGGCAACCTATTTGGCAAAATGAAATGATATACTGGCACTTGAGGATCATTTTCGATAGTGAACATCATCAACAAACCGCACTTAATCGAATCGAATCGACGCGTACTTAAGTGGCCTTATCTTTTTAACACCAATTTAATCAGGAATCTTATTTCCAGCTTAACTATTGCTGTTGACAACTAGTTGATAACACTACTTCAATATACGACATGGACCTTATGTACTGTAAACTGGGAAAAACAAGGCCGTTTACTTGATATGATATACTATGATATAATATGGTAGCCAATGTTTTTTAGATACATGTAGCTACAATTATATTATTAATAATTTTATATAATGCTGAGAAGAAAAGTCAAAATAACAATTGCAGCTGTGATTATTGCGTGAGTTAAGTCGACAACAATTTTACTAAGTTACGATTGTTGTTGCTTTTGGATGAACAGAAATGGGTATACTTCCAACAACAGTCTCATCAAAGTATTAAAACAGCACCGCTCTATCTATAAATAATAATATCAAGCACTTCTTCTTACTCGGCTCTATTATTCCTTGCATTTTCACCAATCTGTTCGAATTTATATCTTGTTCGAATTTGTATTCGTAATTTCCAGAAAAAATCATTTTCGGATTAGAGTACTATTTTTTGAGCAATGTGCATTGTACACCCGATTAAGATTTCTTCTATTGCATTGCTATTCGATTCTTTTTTCGTATTCCTTAAAGATTGTTTAACAAGTTTATAGCAAAAAGCAGCAACAATCAATAACAAAACAAGAACTACAACAACAAAATGTGTTTTTATGTACCTACCCATATTCCTTAAATGAATTTAGTTATATATATGTAATTAGTATTTAGTATTCTTGCGTCTATTTTTTAATGCAATCAATAAATAAATATTTAGTTGAACTTAAAACCTGAAGTTTGTCAATTAATAGTTCATAAATGGGTTTCCTTTATTGTAAATTTAGTTTGATGTTAATATATATTATGGTTATGGATATTACGTATACTCAAACACATTGTAGGTACTAAAATACAAAACTATTGACGAATATAATATTAATATTTATTATTGACTGACGAAATTATTGGCTATCAAAGCACAGCCCCAAATCGTAAAGGACTAGAATAATAAATTTGTATTTTTATCTCAGGAATAACGACAGAAAATTTGTAATTAATTTTTAAGGATCAATGACAAAAAGAATTCAACAAATTAGACTTTTTTTTTAATAAGAAGACATCGACCAATCGACTCATGGATTGCATTGAAATTATAAAGTAATTGAGCATGTTCTTGGTTTATTAAGAAGTTGCTTTTGTGAAATTGTTCATTTCTTTGTTTGTTGTATTTAATTCACTTATATACATACACAAATGCTCAATCAGCTGCAATGCGATAGCTGTGTATTGCTAATTAATTTCATTACGAATCAACTTCAATGCTAATTAAGTTTTGGGTCAAAATGCAGGTAAGCACATAAAAGGCAGGTCAGGACATGCAGGACACACGAATGGATAACAATTCATCATCATCAAAATCAAAGTGCATCACGTAGCATTTGGAATATTGAAGTCTTGTCGCAGTGTAATCTGAAAGCCATTTTCTATTTTGTATTCCCGTATGTCAACGGAGAGGTGGGGTGGGGGATGAGGGAAGATGATGTACTTATTTAAACAATAGTTGTCCCTGGCAGGACATTCGTCGTGCTGCAGCCACAGACAATTGCTCTGGATTGCTTTTGCCCGCCGAGGCGTACATTACATTAGACAAGAGTATAAAGGCCAAGCAATTGCTAACCACCTCTTGCCCCTTTCCCCGTCTTCCTAACCCCCTTTCCTGCTTGCATCCTTTGGCAAACCCCATCAAATGATTTCAAGTGCAGTCCAAAACCACAAGACAAGACAAGGCACCAAACAGAGGGCATGGACATGGAGATAGACATTGTAGAAGTGCCTGTAGACCAAGAGACACACATTGACTGACTGACTGACTGACTAAATGCCAGACTGACTGACTGGATGTCAGGCATTTAAATGGTCCTTCTGTTGTTCTGCTGTTGCATTAATTAAAGATGTGCTGCATTGTTTGGCTTCGTCCTGACAATTGTGATTTGTTGTTGTTGTGCTCCTGGCAGCAACAACAACAACAACCGGAGCAACGGCAGCTCATTGTGTTTTGAATTAATATCAAAGGAGTTGTGTAATTGGGCGGTGTCTTTACCAAGGAAATTAACAGTTGGTCGACATTTGCCACTCGCCAGTTGATTTGATAGCGAAAACCAGAAACAATACCTCATTCAATTGGGATGCATCTTAAATTGGTTAGATATTTCCATATTTTAATTTTATTTATAAGCTAATTGGCTTGGAGATTTCTAACTAATTAATCAGTATTTATTATGTATATAAAGCTCTCCAATTCAAGAATTATTTTTTAACCACTATTCATATATTCATTTATAGATTTGTAAGTAATATATTTATTACAATCAAAACAGCATTATGTGGGTCCTTGGAACTTAATCTGTAGTTTGTGTGTCTCCAAAGATATAATGTAGCATAAACTTTAGTTCGAATTTTTCTTTACCTTTTTAGTCATAAATTAAAATTGAATTTTAAGTCATATAAATGTATTTAAGCTCTAATTAATTATTTTTGGTCTCTGTCGACTGTGTTTAGTCGACTTTAAATAAATACTTAAATAAATCCTTTTTTTCGAATTAAAGAATGTACTTATAGTTAGATACACCATATTTATTCTATTCATTTGCCTGGTGGATATACTTTTAAATAAATATTTAAATCAGGGAATCAAACCGAAACAAATATAGGTTATGGTTTCGGTTCAGGTACGTCCCGAAATAACTATTTCGGTAAAAGGTTCAATTTCAGTTTTTTTCTTTCGAAAAGGTATGACAGTTTGAAGTTGGCCCGACTGCAGATTTAGCCACATTACAAGTCCAAATTTTTGTTAAATTTCACATGATTTTTAACAAAAAAATGAAAGGAATCATGTTAAAAGTGTTGTTTTATACTTATTTCGATATAAGGAGTTGGTTAAAAGTGAAAACTTGAGATTTAAAATTCTTAATTTTCAAAATTTCAAAGGGAGGACCCTTAGCATTAAAATCGAGTCTTGGTCGAAGATAATTAAATTTTCTACATTAACATAAATTGAATGCAGAATGTATTTAGAGGCCATATCATGATCAAATGACATTCCGATTGAAAATATATTCAGTTTTGATCAAGTTATGACAGTTGGAAGTTGGACAGCTGTTTGATCTAGCAACTTTACACACAACCGTACCGGTAAAAACGTTTCGTTTTTCAAAATATTATCTTTATTTTTAACTTTTTTGGATTGACTATAAAAATTATTTACCCAGTTGGAAGTTGGACAGCTGTTTGATTTAGCAACTTTACACACAACCGTACCGGTAAAAACGTTTCGTTTTTCAAAATATTATCTTTATTTTTAACTTTTTTGTATTGACTATAAAAACTATTTACCCATTCTTAATTGGAGCTTTGAAATAATAAATAATGATATAAGCTACATTAAACAAACTACCTGTTCCCATAAGTGCAGATTGTTGACCTAAAAGAAAAAAAGTAATGATAAATGCATTAAAGTCCTGACTTCAATTACGAGTACTGTAAATTGCCAATTTATGGCTGTAATAATAGTTAAATAAGTCGGAAAAATAAATCATTTAAGCATTTTAAAGTTATAAAATTTGTTGGCTGGTCTGCTGCTGCAGTCAAGGACCTTGGACTTGCATTGCGCCCAAAGTTGACAGTTTCAATATGTGAAACAATAACACAAACATGAAAACTTTTGAGATGGAAAGTCAAACGAAATGAAAAACCAAAGAGAAACTGACACAAAAGTTGTAAGAAACCAAACAATAAATCAACTTTACCATCCGAAGGGAATGACCAGATGAGCAATGAACTGGACTGCTAGCTCCATATGAGGACTATCGGGGATTGTGGAGGTGGACTACAAACTTTACTACAAAGTAGAACTTAGCATAGATGCAGACAGCATGGACAACATGGACAGTCTCTGTCTCTGAGAAAAACAATGCAATGGAAAGTTGTTGCTCGTCGACGGCCAAAAGTTTTCCTCTTGCGGAAGTGCAAATCTTGTCAGCAGAGGAAGAGCAGGTTTGTTCCGGAACAAGACAATGGGAACTAGTGAGAAGAGCGAGAACGATGCTGAAAAATAAAACTGAACTTGGTCAAAGCAATTTAGAAGTAGTTTATATACGAAACAGCCAGAAAAGTTAACACAAAACTGACCGCAGAAGCAAACAATAATAAAAATAACAAAACAATTGCAGGAGTCGGAAGGATGTGCGTGGTGGTAGACAGAAAAATTGAAAGTTGAATATATTTTGTAAAAAATTTATTGTCATGCATATTTTTTATTACTTGTTACAGAATATTATTGCATGGGTAATTGTTGAAGTCTTTTGAAATGGTAGGGGTAGGTAAAGTTTAGATTTCGATAAAAAAATCTCAAGAAATTTCGAAAAATTATTTTTATATGCATTTAATTATCATTTTAACGCAAGTCTTCATAGAGAACTTGAATTCTGCGAGCTCTTTGGCTAATATTCTCTTAAAGATTTCCTCTATGGGTATTTTAATCAATTTTACTTGAATACCATTACCATTCTTCTTTATTATTCCAGTCAAAATTAATCACTATTTGTAAAACCACGCAGTTGCAACAATCATAACTTCTACTTATATTGCAAAATGATAATTTGATATATTGTGCAGCATTTTGCTCTATGTCACATATAAACGATAAGCATATACATTTTTGTCAGGCCATTTTCGCACTTGAAACTCACACTAAATTACATATTTCAGCTGCCTTGGCTTTTGACATGCTAATTTTAGCGTCGACAAGTCAGAAATTTGGTCCCTATCATTAGTCAAAAGTGAAGCCGGGCTAACAGAGTGACTTCATTCCTAAGTAATACAGCTAAATTAACTTTATAAGATGTCTACATAAAAAGAAAAATTTAACAATTACACAAGAGCTGCTAAATGCCAATGAAGTCATTCACGTTGTATAATATGTAGTTAACGGCAATATTTACAAACTATTAAAAAAAAATCAAATATTTTAATTTTAAAATTAAAAATTTTTTGTTGAATTCTTTCGAGTGTTATATGCGTTTTGAAAAATATTTTTCTTTTAATTTTACCAATCTGTATTGAAGTTGTCTAATTATATATTGCCGCTCACACCACGAAGCTATTTAAGAAAAGTTAGTAGCGCACCGATTTAAAATGAATTAAACAATCTATTAAGTTGGTTTTTTTTCACAAGACAGTTTAGTCTTTCAGGGGAAACAGTTTTTGGAAAGTAATAGAGAATTAAAAAAAATAAAACAAAATAACAAAATAATAGCATTTTATTGAAGGCAAAATAATTTATTCCCTTAGAAAATTTAAATGTTACACATATTTATTTTTTTGTTAATTTAATCCTTTAGGAAAATACAATTATTTTTTATCAAGTGCTTTAAGTTGGATGTAATAAATTCAAATAATTACATATGAATGCTTTAGATTTTAAACTAAAGAAATTCTTAGATAGTTGTTCTTTCTTGACATGCTTTAGTTCACTTTTGAAAAACATTTTGCATGCTGACATAATCAGGGCAAGTCACAAACACAAACAAGCACACGAAACTGTAAAATACAAGTAAAATAAATGAAGTCGGCAAACATATTGTCAATGAAGCTGTGAAAATGTCGTGAAGAAGGACACTTGAGAGGGGAACTGAGCGAAGGTGGGAGGTTAAAACACATAAACATGTTGATTACATTTGCAAGATTAAAGCAGACATAATCAATCTCGGCGATTGCCTCCTTCGCTGAGTGACTGAGTGACTGAATAACTGACTGACTGACTGACTGGGCGCAGCCCGAAGCCAGGTAGAGAGTAATGGAGTATTGGCCAGAGAGACAGACAGGCAGGGAGAGAGGACAGGCAGAGGGAGCAAGGTGCAAAGCGCTTCAATGACATTGCGCTGACAAAAAGAGCGACGTTTGATTAAGCAAAACGCCTTTGGCAGACGCCAGGACATGACACCTACATCACAGTCTTTTTTTTACCCCTCTCTATCGCTCCTCCTTTCCTCTCTTCTACTGCGTCTTTGTGCTGCTGCCAAATGCAATCAGATTACAGTTCGTTTGGCGTTTTGCTTTTTCTGCTGCTGCTGATGCTAAATTCTCAGTGATAACACAAAGCGAAAGTAGCGAATGAATAAAAAAGGGAAGAATATTATGCAAAGTTTGCCATTAAGTATCAAGTATACGACATGGTCAACGATAGAACCTCTTGTTGCCTACGGCCAAGAGCGCACAGTGCGTTTATCTTCGAGTATGTATATATGTATATTTAAGTCTATAGTTGTATGCGTGTATCTATGTATGTATAAATCGGTGTGTCTGCAAACGCATTGCCATTATGTACATTATAATTTGTTGCGCCTCGAGCTGTTTGCTTAGTTACACTCTGCGACCAGAAATCGTAAAAATGCCACCACGAGATTGAGCAAAATAGAAAGAGAGAGAGAGAGACAGAGATACAGAGGGTCGACAGCAAACTTGTATGTCTTATACATATATTATTACATTTGTATTTGTATTTGTTGTTGTATTTGTATTATATATGACATGCCACATATACATATATACATATAGTGCGTGAAATTGCCACTGTAAGATTCCTTTCTCTGTGTGTGACTGTGTTTGAGTGTGTGTGCATGTCTGTGCATGTGAATGTTTATCATTATATGTGGTTGGTTGGGTTCGCCTCGAGCTGTCACTTGTGGGCGTAGCCGCCCCTTCATAAGAGAAGAAGTCAGCGATACAGTGTGACAGTAAGAGAGAGTGATGATGTTCGCTTGGCCAACAACGCACAAACTGACTAAACTGCCAACTGGAGTTGTCCTTAAAGCTGTAAAATTGTTTTTTTAAACAGCAAAAGAGTTGAGATTGATGGACAAGAAGATATTAAATATAGACAGCTTTTAATTACTCTCTTAGAGCCCTGTGTTAATTATTAATATAAACAAGTGATTTTTAAAGATTTATTCTGAAATTATAGAAATGGTTGACTCTTGTTTCATGAATAGTTAATAAACAGAGGTTTTTGGTAAAGGCAGTGCAAATCATTTGCAACGGTTGCACTGCTTGCTAATTGTTCACACGCAACTGCAAGCAGTGTATACTATTAATGAGTTGGCATTAAACAACGAAAATGATGGGATTGATCAAGTATAATATGCTCTATATACTCATGGATACTATTTAGGTATGTTTGAGAATAACTCTTGTAGCTTGGTAGATGACATTTACTGCATTGGTCAACGCTTTTTTTTTTATAAAAAGATCAGCCAATTGGCTGTCATTGCAAGCAGTTGTTATGAACTGGTCAAGCAGTTTAGTCGTACTGCTTAATACTGATGCGCTGTAAAAGAAAACAGATCATTTCATTGAACTTAACCCTTTATTACATCAAGAGGCAATTTTAATACTTTGTGTTAATATTCATTTAATATGAATCAAATGTATTATTATGAGCACCAATAGCTCAACTAATTCAGATACGCACAAAACCATTGTTTTTTTTATAATAAAAAACTTTATAACAATAAATTTGAGAAACTAAGAAAAATTTTTATATTTTTATTTTAATTCTCTATTTAAAAAAAAAAAGACGAATCGATATCTTAAAAGATGCCATATAAAGTGTTGACTATTAATAACAGAGCTTCCAAAAGCTCAATGTTGTTTAATGAAAGCGAGCTGTTATGCTAATTAGTGCGATTTAAGTTTCGGTAATATCATTTTGAAACAAACACATATGGCAAGTGTTTGGATAATTGACACCCGCTGACTTTGCACCACAGCAAACACATGGGAGGTCCTGTTTGTAGGATTCCATACAACCAAATGACAAACAGAATTCGAAACCGAAGCCTCTCAGCGTAAAAACTTTTCAACTGCTGTTTGGAGCTGGGGGAATGTGCTACGGGTTTTGGAGTCCGTCAAACTTTAATGATTGTGCGGTGGCGCATAAAGTGCAAACCAAAGTACAACATTGAGTGCAGGCGAAAGGGGGAGGGTGGGTGGTTGCTGTAGAAGCGGGTTGACGGGTTGATGGGTGCCCAGGCAAATACAATAGCTTGAGATTGTACTTTGGTGCTGGGAGATCTGTGTACTCTCTCTCTCTCTTTCGCTGGTTAAGTGAGAGAAGAAGGCAGCGAGCGGGAATGACGGCCGGAAAAGTTTTGAACGTCTCTTGTAAAACTTCACACGCTCAGTGGACGCCGGCGAGGCAGAACTTGAACTTTTAATTTGTTCCAAAGTAAATTTCGGGCAAAACTTTAAGTCATATTGGTAGTTGGCCAGTTTGCTTTGGATTGCAGCTCTGTGTGCGACATATGTGGCATTAAAAAGAGTGGGCGTGGCACAGACACACACTCGCACACACACACACATGTCTCTTTGGCATTTGCAACTAAAATTGCTTCAATGGTTTTTCACTTGCCACAAATCGATGCTGCCTGCCGCCTAGCCACGCCCATTCGCCCGATCGCGTGGCAGTGCCAAAAAGTTTTTCAATTAAATTTATGTGCAAATACAAGTCGAACATTTGTTGTTGTTTTTAGCGCGAAAAGCCACGAAAATCGTTCAACAATTTAGCAACATTGACGAATTGCTCAAGTACAGTAATTATTTATGGTTCCGTTCCGTGTGGCTGAGTAAAACGAGTCTCCGCTCCTGAATTGCGTCTGGGAGCGATTTGTGGTTCCAGGGGTTCTCCTGGTAGTTGGTCAACTTGAACAATGTCCATGACAAATGGCTTTGCTGAGTTCGTGTAAATGAATCTTAAATCTCCGTGCAGACATTTCAATTGTATTCAGAATTGGGGCTGTAATCGTTTATTAATCCAAATCTGTGGAGATTTCACTTATTTGTTTACTTCGCACAGCAAAATAACTTTTACCAGTGCTACAATCTACATTTGAAGTGGAAGTTTATTCGATTTAAAACTAAAATAGCTGATTCGTAGAAATCCCTATTAAACCTAATGAGTCTTATTTGGTATATATCTAAAATAAAATCACACATAAGAGATCTGATTTAAATTTTAACATGTCTGAGTTCTACCAAATCACGCAATTTGAATTACTGTTACTTTTTATTAAAAATTTATACAATTTATGTAATTTTACATAATCTTTAAGCATTTTGAAACAAAAATATACCATTTCCAAAGTGGAATTCATTTTGTTTCTTTGGAAACTTATTAATAATAATATTAATGGCTCAGTTCGATATGTACTTAACTTAGTACTTAAACTTTAAGAATTGCTTAAAATGTTTCGCAATAAAGTATGTACCATATAAAACACAGTTAAAAAATGGCACTCCCAAGAAGCCTTGAATTACTCAGGCTTTTATTCGTTTAAACAGCGATTAGCTTCAATTGCTATCAGAAATTTTATTTTCGAAAAAGTTGAATAAATATGCAAATTGTGAAGTGGTATCATAAAAGCATTTTTGGGAATTGTGCAGATTAGTGGAAAACTTTTGTTGGGCAACGTTCCCAGAGCATGTAAGCTTAGTCCGATGCATACGTCATCATCATCATAAATGATAAATCATCAATTCCCGCTGGCCATGTCCAAGTGTCTTTTTTAAGTTGAACATCAATAAAAGAAAAAGGCAGAAGCAGCAACAAAAAAAAAAAAAACAAAATGGGAAACAAGAGATAGAAACAAGAAATAAACAAGTTTTTCGCCAAGAGCAAAACTACGCGTAGAAAGCCAGAAAATGAGGGAGCTAACGGAGCAAACAAAGCCAATGTAATAAAGGAAAACACAACAATCATATTTTTATGGGAAATGCAAATGCAAAAGGAAAACAGGACGACCCAACCGAACCTCGCCCCTATCCAACTCATTTACAGCCCTTCGCCTTGTCCTTGTCATCAGCCATTGTCGCCCGGATGGCAGAAAAGAAAACTAAATAACATCAACTTCAGCAAGGCGAATACCAAATGTTCTTATCAGAGAAGTAACTTATTTAAATGTGTTGTAATTTCTTTACAATCAATTTTAATTAAATCAAAAATAAAAACAAAAGCTAGTAGAAATTTTTCTTGAATTTCATCAGTTTATTAGAATGGAAAATATGAAGATAATCATAGTTTTTGTCTTGTTGTTAAACATAAATTAGTTTACTTTTGGCGCATATGACCCAATCGAAGGGTATCAAAGCACAATCGCAATACATTTTGTATTACCCACGGTAGATGGCGCTGCTGTGGCGTTGGCCGATAAAATGATTTGCGTACAAATTGGTTCGGACGAAATTCGATTGAGCTGTGGGAATATTCAGCGCCCTTTTGTTAACCGGGTTAGCGCTCAAAAGGCAAAGTGGAAAATATGGCAAAAGAGCAGCAAAACGGCAGCAGAGCGCGGCAAAAATATTGTGGAAACTCGTCGGCCAACGTATTCTAACTTCGTAAAGGGGCTAAAAGAGATTTGGTCTGGGGACCACTTCAATACTTCAATGCGATAGAAGTTCGGTGAAAAAAACTCCAGAAAAGAACTTTTGTGGTTATTGAATTTTTGAATCGCTGTTACAATCTCTGAAGCTGCCAAATATGCCGTAAAATTTTAATGATTTAGGTTCCACCACTATCTCATAAAGACATCAGCAGGCCAAGTAAATGAAAACAAATCGACTTGCAGCGAGTCAGCAAAAGTCGCGGCCAGCGCATTCATTAGATTTCCCCTTAGCCAACATTTTCCACTTGCATTGGCCGAAAAAGATGGCCACGAGTATGAATCAATCGATACGTCATCATTAGTTTTGTGGCTCGAATGTTAAGAGCTCGCCTCTAGCTGAATTCAAAGTGCACACTTACTCGTCATGCCGCAATTGCCAAAACGCTGAGTATTGAATATAAGTACTTCACTCCGCGTGCATTTTGAGACCATTACCAAATTGAGAGATAGCTTTAATTATCACTAAAATCAATATTAATTTGCGGTTGCTTTTTTTTTTTTTTTTTTACTTTATGCTTCAACTGGTCAAACTAGTCCTTAAATTAATATTTAAAAAGATTCATAAAGACACTCCATACCATGTTTCCATATAGCCATTTGCAATACGAAAAGGCAGAATTCGGTCAGTCAGTTGGCTTTCTGATGTCATCAAGAACAGTCCGTCATCTTTCACATCACATTTTTCCATTAGCTTTATGCTGTCGATTTCTATCCCACATATTCAAGTTCGTTTTCAGCTTTCAGTTTTAGTCTTTTTTTTTTTGATTTCAAAGACCGGATTAATTACGATAATTGAGAGCGCCATATTCATAAAGACACGAATGATACTCGTACATTGGTTGTACTACATTTTTAGGCATATTACCTGTAGAATTATACTCACTAAAAGGGGAATAATAAATACAGGGACAGTGATTTTTGTTAAGTCTAAAATTAATTTTATAAAGGTTTTATTTATTTTGTAATAATTAGAATTAATCGAAAATGAATGATTTAAAATAAATTGTGTAATATATATTTATTACTACTTTTTTGCAAATAGTAAAAAGTTTAAATTAAGTTATGAATAATATAATTTAGCTTTGTTTTGACAATGTGTACTCTTGGGGTCTGCTTTCGTCATAAGCGTAAATTGTTATCCACAGTGAAAGACAAGACAATAAAATAATAGTTTTTCAATCATTTTAGACAGTATAAAATATCCAGATTTTAATAGAACTGCACTTACTGTATATATGTATATTTGCTTTAGCTCATATCCAAAAGCAATAGTTTTTCAATCTGATTCTCACTCAAAAAGTATGTTTTTGCTTAGGTTAATGTTATATTAAGAGTTCCAAAACATTGCTCAGTAGCTGTTAATTTGGCAGAGTATGTTTCAGACTCGCACAATAATTAACCATGCTTGAACTGTACTTATACTTAAAACAAACAATTAAACAGTAGTTTTCCCAATGCGGAGACTTCAGAGGCAAGCAATCTAATCAAACTACGCAAGTTGCATTTGGGGAATTGGGTGCCTGGCTTCAATTACAGGCAAAACTACGACACTGGCAAAGCAAATTTAACTAATTCAATGTGTAATTTAATTATGCAAACAAATGAACAGTTCCAAGTCTGGTATAGACAGTCAGAAATGCTGAACAGGAAGTGCGTCTAACTTTGAGAGCAGTTCGAAAACTTTGAAAACAAACTACCAAAAACTCCCCCAAATACTCCCAAAACGAGTGTCGTCTGCATGTGGGAGTGTGGAAATGCCACACAATATGCATAAAGTCCAAGTACGTGTATAATGTTGAACAATGCAAATTCAATTGGAAAGGAAAACCAAATCTTTTGCGAGTCATATTTATGGCTTAAACTTAATGGCAAGTTCAGATGCCGTTTACATTTTTAACAAATAAAAAAAGTAACTACCCGAAATGCAAATTGCAGTCAATGCCAACGACAAAGAAAGAAAGCAACAAAGAAAACAAGTAACAAAACGTAGAAAGAGGCAGCAAGTCCGGAAGTTGACACTTAAGTTTATAAATCCAATAAAAATCACATTAGCCTTGCGGCGGAAACTCGCGAGCAAACAATGAAGAACAAGAAGTGACACTGAAAAGCGGAAGGCAGCCAGGACACCGAAGGAGTGAGACTCCAGCAGGGGAGGAGTATGGTGACCGTGGGCAAATCCTCGCGACACATTTAGGTAAGCCACTTGAACCGACTCTCCTCTCCTCTCGCCATGGAAAACAGAAATGCTAATGATAACGCCAACCAATCTTAGACTACGTAAGTGGTTTACCCCAATACTTTCCTGTCCAAGTTCTTCAAGTCGACGCTGTGAAAGTTGTCTTCTCGCGAATGCTTTTAATAATTTAGAAGAGGGTCTACTGTAAATGGCTAATGGATCGCCATCGCTTACCATATTGACTCGTCACTGAAGCGAGCGTTGAATAAGCCTTGAGTTTGTAAAGAGAATAAAGGAAATGACAGCACCTAAGGCAATTCTCAAAATTAAATTTTCTATTGGTAGATTTGCTCAACAGAGTGTTATTGACGGTTGATTAAGACAAGAGAAAGATACTTTTAAATATATATAAAATGGTTATTTTTAACTGTAACTGTAACCGTAACTGTTAAAGAAGTAAATTTTATTTATTTTAATTTAAAAACTTACAAATAATAGTTTAAAAATTACGATATGTGTTGAAATACCTCAAAGCATAAATAATGATTACATGGGAATTATATATCCTTCGCTAAAATATTAAAACCATAAAAAAATAAAAATTATGATGATTTCATTCCCTGTATAAGATAATTATTTAAATTTTGAATTTGGCAACTGAATTATGTAAATTCAACCGGCATCTGAATCAGGAATTTATGCCGTATTAATTAAAAATTCTTTAACAGGAATAAGTAAATGTTTTCTTAATTTAGATACCAGGCATTTCAAGGAAACTACTTACCAGGGCTTTATTTGTTCTCCTCAACTCAACTTTTCTCTAATAAGAAGTGAATGCAACTTGTTAATTATAAACGTTGTTTAATCATGCATTAAGAGATAGTGGAGTTATGCATACCCTGTATGTGAGAATTCTCTCAATTAACATATAAACCAACCACATTAAAATGCGGCTGAAATGAATTTCCATTGAGGATACAAATTGTGGAAAGGGTGGAAGAAATGCAAGTATCTGAGAATTCGAAATACCTTCTGCTCCATTCAAGTGAGTGACATTAACAGTTGAATGCCATATTGAAAATTCCATGATGAATGAATGAAAACGAGAGAGAGTGAGTGACACAGAGAGAGGGGAAGGGAGGGGGAGGGGGAGACTCGTAATGTCGGCGACTTCATACTGCCTGCAACTCATCATCAACGTCATTTGCAAAGTTCGCGCGGCAGAAGCGCTGAAATTTTTAGCTGCAGGCAGCATTTCAACGATAGCAACAAGAATCAGGCAACAGCTTCAGTTACTTTTAGTGGCTTGCCCCCTTTTCCTGACTGCCATTGCCTACGTCTTGTCCTGCCTCGTCCTGCCGCGTCCTGCATAAGTGCCGAGTGCTTGCCGCAAATAAATTTGATTTGCATGTGCAAATGAACGTGGAATTGAATTTTCTTATGCATGAAATGTGCGCATAATTGGTCTATGGCACTCACACACACACGCACACACACTCATATAGAGACACAAAAGCATTCTAACGGGGCACAGACATTCACAGGAAGAGCCACTGACATCGGTTGTACAGCCTTTTACTCCTAGACAAGTGTCCCAGTTGTGGCATTGGTCGTAATTGCTTATGTATAAATTTAAATTCACAAATAATTTTCGTATCCCTAAATACTTGTGCCAGACAGGTGGAATATGTGTTAAGATACATGTACCAATTTAAGTACACAAAAGATATTTTATTTCGCCCTTAGCTCCGACTTGGAGTGATTCTAATCGTTAAGTTACTTTTAATATATATCTTAAATATATATTTTGAAACATGTAATTTGTTTTTTTACAGGAAATTGCAATAAAAATGAAAAATTTTCATCTGAACTCAACCATCAATCGTTTTTTAAAATAAAAGCCATATAAATCAGAAAAGGCTCACATCGTTATTAACTTTTCTTATATGTAGCGCAGCTCGGTGTGTATTATTAAATATTAGGATTTATATTTATAGATTATATACTTATTCGAAAATCGTCATTTACTTTAAAAAAATATATGTTCTTTTTTGATAAGTTTAAAGTAGACGCATTAAAATGACTTCAATAACTTTTGATTATGTGATGGTATTCTGATTTTTTGCTCGTTGACTCGAGTGCTTGCCATGTTTTTGACAGTTGTCATTGCCCACTTTATGAGGGGCTAAGTAGTGAACACTACATTATACTCTTACACTTGACGGACTTGTGGAATACAATGCCCATTCTGAGTGGGAGAAAGTGAGGAGGAGATTGGATAAGGGAACTGCACTCGAGAACTTGAATAATTAAAAATACAATATTGTAGTGCAAACAGTTGGCAAAACTGGAGCGTTCTGCTAGCGGCTGAATGCCAGCCATCCTGGGTGCACTTAGCCAAAGATATCCACTTACAGGACTCAACATCCGAAGCCAACCTACTGACAGTGGAAGTGCTGTCAAGCTGTGCAAACAATCGAAGCAAAGGCATGACAAAAATGCAGCCTGGCCCGTGATTTCTCTCCAGGCAAACGTGAGCGTAAGGATGTGGATGTGGATGTGAACGCGGTGCAGATACTAGAATGAGACCCTTATGGGTCAACGCTAGAATGGTATGTTTGTGTAACGTACGTACCTATGTCTAGAGATGACAGCGTGCTTTTCAGATGAAAGCCATTTCCAAGCTGAGATAATTGTGATGCTTGCCAACTCTACATTGAAAACTAGTCGGAAAGGCTATAGTCGAGATCCCGACCATAGAATACCCGTTACTTATTTCAATATATATAAAAGTACTTTATAGAAATTACTATCTAATAAAAACTACTGCATACTTTTGGGTGCTTGTATTGCCTTCACCGTTCTACTTGTTCGATCTTGCTTCGATTAGGTGGGATAATAGGTAATATTAATAGATAACGTAAATTGCCATAAAATCCAATTTATCTCAAAAACTGTGGGTGTGGTGGGTTTTCGAAATTTGCGATAGCGAAACGGGGCGTGTCAAAAATTTAAAACAAATTTGACCTGCTCCAACGCCATTGGGATGCGGTACAGTGATCTGGTATCTCTATTTCTTATAATATGAAATTTCTGTTTACTTATTAATTTGACCGACTATTCGCTTTATATTACATACATAAATATTTTTTCCATTATTTAGTGAACATTCAATTTGTAAAAACTCCCAATAGCTCAAAATTTTATGTAATAGAAAAAGGTGACATGCTTTCAAATAAAAGTTATAGCTAAGGTTTCGTGTGCTTTTCTAGTTCTTATTTCCCTTATTCATATGATGAATATTGGCAATCTCATCGCATTTCTAATTACCATCGTTAACTGAAGAGCATTCGTCGTTTTGTGGCAAATCTCCAATAGCCATTGTCAACGCTTTTTGAGCTTTGTTTTGCTCTCTTCTTCGGCTACCGCTGTGCTAGCTGTTTTACTGTTACCACTACTGTTACTGTAACTGTAACTGTTACTGTTTTATTTATTGTTTGCGCTCATTTGAGTCAATTACGACAAACGGAGATTGTTAATTGTTTTGCTGCCGTTGCCGTTGCCGCTGCTGTGATGTTCTGATGCTGATGCTGCTGCAGCGGTCGCCGCTCAAGTCCAAGACAAACAAGTCACATCCTGTCCGTGGGCGGACTCTCTCCATTTTGTTTCGTTCGTATTTATTTAATCGTCCGCCTTTTTGCCTTTTGTTTTTCTGCTGCTTCTTGACTGCTTATTGTTTGGCTTTTGGTCTCTGTTGGCTTTCGTCTGTTTGCTTTTGGCCAATAAACGGTGTCTCCCCCGTATAACCCCCCTACCCACCACCTTCCCTTTCCGCCCTGTCCGCGTTTAATGGCGCGTGGAACGTTACATTTGTTTGTCTCTCTCGTCACTCGTCTCTCATCTGTCGTTTCCCATCATTCTCTTCTCTTTATCATGCTGCTCTGACTTGTTGTCGTGTCTCTTGCGTAAACTTTAATTGACTGTCAGTTCATTGAGGTAAGTTTTAATTAATTTTTTGGCCAAACTAGATGTGTGAGTGTGAGTCGGTGGCGTCCTTGTGTTAAATGGGTGGTAATAGGACTAAACGACCGACTCGGCTCTAGGCTGAAGTCAGTTAAGTGGTGCGTTAAGTTTACCACTCAAATGGCCTGCTAATTGTTAAGCCACAATTTTATTCTTATCGTTCGGTAAGATAAGTGAGGGATGCTAAAAAAACAAAGTTCATTTGTTTTGATGTAAGTATTTTCTTGCAAAGATATACAAGCATTTCTTTGCAATTAACAACTAAATAGTATATTAAAAACAGGGAATCAAACCGAAACAAATATAGGTTACGTTTTCGGTTTCGGTTTCGGTACGTCCCGATATAACTATTTCGATAAAAGGTTCTATTTCTGTTTTTTTCTTTCGGTTCCGGTATCAGTTCCGGTACGTAACGGTACAGCAAATCAATTTTGAAACATTTTAAAATTTTTAAGATGTCGTTTTACAATAAATATGACTTGGAAATAAACAGACATAGGGCAAAAATTTATTTGATCGAATTTAAAAATATTTGAATGCAGAATGCGTTTAGACTCCAAATCATGATCAAAATGACATTCCGCTTGAAAATCGGTTCAGCTTTGATCAAGTTATGACAGTTTGAAGTTGGTCAGACTGCGGATTTAGCCACTTTACAAGTCCAAATTTTTATTCAATTTAACATGATTTTTTACAAAAAAGATGAGAGGTCTCAGAATCAAGTTTAAAGTGTTGTTTTATACTAATTACGGTATAGGAGTTGATTAAAAGTGCAAACTTGAGATTTAAAATTTTGAATTTTCGAAATTTCAAAGAGGGGACCCTTAGCATCAAAATCGAATCTTGGTCGAAAGTAATTAAATTTTTTAAATGAACAAAAATTAAATACAGAATGAAAAAAGAGGCCAAATCATGATCAAAATGACATTCCGTTTGAAAATCTGTTAAGTTTTGATCAAGTTATGACAGTTGAAAGTTGGACAGCTCTTTGACCTAGCAACTTTACCCACAACCGTAACAGTACAAAAGTTTCGGTATTCGGTTCTTAACGAAGAATTTTCATTCAGTTACGGTTTCAGTTCCGGTACTAAAAATGATACGGTTAGTTTCTGTTAACGGTACCGGTACCAGTTCCGGTGTTATTCACTGATTAAGAATGTTATGAAATGTCCCTTTCCCTTCCAATTAATATAGCTTCTGGTTTGCAAAAAAAAGTATAAATTTTATTAATATATAAATTCGTGCTATCTGTTCTGTTACATGGAATTTATATCGCAAATGTCTCTTAAATTGGAAAAATGTAAAAATTTATTGCCAAATTAATTTAAGCGAGGAATGTACCGAGCACCTGTAAATATTTGAAAAAATTATTTAGGTAAATAAATTCATTTTATTTTCAGAAATATATTTATAGTATGTATATTTATTTAATTATCTGAACCAAAAATTTATAAGTAGTTTTTAAAAAAATTTTAAAACTAGTGTTTTAATTACATTTAGAAAGCGAAGCGGAGCAGAACGACAAATTTCTTCAATTGATTCCGATTTTAAACTAACTTTTAATAAATTATAAATAGTTGGAAATAATTCAAGATTATCTTTACGACAATTTACTTACCAATTTGCCACATATTCTTAAACTTGTTCTTTGTCTGATTGCTGCTAAGCAATTTGTCCGGTTGTATACTTTCCCATGTTTGTACATCTTTAGGTCTCGGGATCTCAGGTGGCTGAACCTTGCGAACTCGCTTCGCGGATGATGAGGATGTACTGGCTTCGGCCGAATCCTTGTCGATGAGGTTTTGTGCCCTCTTGTAGGGAACCTTCATACGCCAACGGTTAAGACGGCCACCATTTTGTGGCTTATAGTCAATTGGGTATCGTTTGCACTCAAAAGCATGACATTGTTTGAGATCGTCAAGTGAAGTCGTCTCTATTGGTTTGGTGGTTGCGTTTAATGCCATGATGGCCTTCAGTTTTTTAGAAATGGTGGGCAACTCTTCAAGCTGTGCAAATCTGCCATTCAACACTTTTTGTCCCTGTTCACGTCGTTGCAAATAATGCTCCTTTAGTATATTATTGCACTTGCGCAGCTGAGCTTCAGCCTGCTCGTTTTCGAGGCGTCTTTCTTTGCAAGATTTGCGATTCAATGCTTTTGCTTCTCTTACCATATAGATTGCCGATTCTTTGCTTAAAAATTTAGAATAATCTGGCTCGTTTGTCTGCGGCCTTTTTCTTAATTGACTGCAGGATGTGACATTTCTTTGGGGAGAGTAACCTTTAGAGGATTGAAAATAAAATATCAAACACTTGTCGATTAATTGCAATTGCTCTTGTGCTTACCTTTTGGAAATCGTTTGGCAAATCCAAAAAGATTTAAACTGTTAATTTTATTTTTTGCAGCCATTATAAGATATGCTAATAAAATCTGTTTTGTTTCTTATGAGTCACAAATTTTGGATAAAGTTAGAAAAATAGTTACAAATATCTGAAAAGAATGAGTGTTGTTAAGATTTGATTTTGACAATCGTCTAAAAAATCTAATGTGCTAGAAATGGCCTACTACTTATTTCTCCTGTGTGTTAGAGCCAATCAAATATTGCCTATTACTTTAACTTAAAGTTAACGCAGTCCCCTTCTCAAATAAAATGCAATCAACAATTAACGAGTTTCTCAAATAGAGATCCCAACTAATGTCACTTAATGCCCATCGATGGGCTCCATTTGTCAAATATCCTGTCTAATGTCTTTTAAGTACCTTCTGAACCGAAATGAAAGTACATTAAGTATTAAGTAATATTTAATGTTTGCCAAAAAAAAAGTTGGCCTACCTTAACTTTGTACAAACTTCAACATGTCTTAAATAATCCTTAACCAACCATCATCAGCAGCATCATCATCATTATTATCATGATGCTTATCATACTGTGGCAACCATGTCCAGGAGTCGAACCCAGGACGTGCTCCTGCTCTCACCGGCGGCAGCTCGTTTAGAAAAATTGCTCACGCACGGTTACGGTTCGGTTTGGGTTTGGGGCTTGCGTTGGGTTGGATTTTGGGTGGGTGGGGTATATTTTAAGTGCTGGCAGGTCTGTGGTTTGCTTTGCTCTTGATTTTGTTTACCATTTACCGTTCAACATTTTCTCTGTGTATCGTTCGTCGCCTAAGCGCATTAAAACTTTTCTCTTTCGGCGATTTTCTTTATATCGTGCACTTTATTGAAAGCACATCACGTAGTGCACCTGATTTGCTGACAATCCTTGGACATTCTAAATAGGCAACCGGCAGAGCTTAAGACCGGACTCAAAGCTTCTACCTGTGTTGCATAACAAATTCGTGCGACATTTTGTGGCATCATTATAATTAAGATTAATTGCTTTCTGCAGCTAATAATTTCACACAGCCTGTTAAATATTTAAAATGGGTCAATTGACAACCAACTAAAAAGAAAAATTTTTACAACATATTCGAGTTTATTAGAATTTTTAAGACTCAACGCAGTTACGAGCTTAGCATTTGAAATTTGTTTAAAACATATTAATTAAATGGTCCAAATGTCGACAACATTTTAATTAAGGTCTTAACTTTAGGCGTGTAAATATTTATCTATTTAAAACAACTGTTAATTTTTCCGATTCTATAACAAAATTCTTAATGTTAAATCTAAATCCAATATCAAAACACATACTATATAGCTCCTCTGAAAAATAGATTGAGTTGATAGACTCAGCTTATCATGCTAATTTGAAAAATTTGTATATAATTTCCATTATATATTAAATATTGTGTATATAGACACGTATAAAATATACTTTTTAAAATTTGATTTATATTTCTCATCTGACTGAGAATAGATTTATCTAGCAATGTTAAGTTAACTCAACAACTTTAGATACATGTTGGCATTTGTAGCCTCAGCTGTCCACATCTCTGTGCTCTAATAAAAGCTCGTTCTGTACCTGTTCCGTAAAACAGGTGTCGCCTCGTCAACTTGAATTCCATCACGATCCGAGTGAATCTGTAGCCCTTGTCGCTTATGTTGTTGTATTGCGGAGAGTGAAAATGAAAAGACAACACAGCTGGCAAACCAAACAGTGCAAATTTCTGCTAATTGGATATCTGTGGCAGTTCTCATACATACATACGTGCACATCTAACTATGTACTACATAAGTATCTAGATACACAAGATACACAAGTGGCTGCTTGAGCAGGTCTCTGTCCTGTTCGCATACATCAATTGCTGATTATGCACAAAAGTGCTGACCATGTTAGTTCCAGTTAAATGTTCGCCAAGTTATTTGGCCAATTGAACAGGCCAATAGCAAAGGGTTCGGTATTAACCCGTGGAGTAAGAATCTTCACGAAATTTAATTAACTTTAATTTAATTTAATTTAGTTCAAGTTAGAATATTTTAATGTTTTATTTGACACTATAATTAATTTATATTAACTTGGATTTAGTCATCGAAAATTAAGTTAAAGAAAATATTAAAGTTTACTTTGTACTTAATATATTATCAAAAGCATTACAATGAATTTTCTAGGGTTAAAGTCGTTTAGACAGAGGCAAATTCATTCAAAAGAAGTGCATAGGATTTAACTATGTGCCGAGGAAATTGTAGACGCCACGCACCATTAGAGTAGACCAACAAACGACGTAGCCAGACAATCTCTGACCTTCCCAGACATGAATGCAATGCCATTACAAAAACAGTCAAAAGCAGAAATTGTGACTCAGCAGAGACAAATTGAAAGGTCCTTCGCGTATCCATCCATTGGCCATCATAACATAACAGCTTTTACATAAAATATACATTGAATATGAAAAGTACATGCAGCGTCAATTTTGCATACGTTGTATTCAGTCAGTGAAAGATTAAATTCCATCTTGTAAGCCCATCGATAAAATTGCATTTTTAACTACACACTAAAAATAGTTTGGCTTACAAAACAAGTTTATTTCCAAGGATTTTTATAATTGAATCGATCGTTCTAAATGAAATTAACAGAGAGGTTTTTTTTGTACTTCTCTGTACTTTGACTTAAAAATAATTTGAAAACATATATTTGACATTATCTCCTATGTAATTTCAAAATATCAATATGCTCCCGCGTATGTGATCCTTCATTATTGTTGAGAGCGAAAACATTTATAATAAATTACATTATTGTCAGAGTATTGTAAGCTACCTCGAATTCCATAGATTCATAATGTAAATGGCCGAGAAAGATAAACATTGCAATGGGAACATTGACCTTTACAAATGAAAAAAAAAGATTACGTCCTTATATTGTCTGCACATTGCACTTGACATTTAAAAATATTTCTTTCTTTTCTTACTTGACTGTAGTTTATTGACACTGAAAAGTGTACATTTGAGTGTTGCAGACCTTATATAAATATCAAAATACGTAGCCACAAAAGAAGTGCTTCCTAGGGACTCGATATGGTAGGTTACAGCACAATACTTAGAAATAAATCACTGCTCAAAAATAATCCAAAGAATTTTTTAGGGCTTCAAATATCTAGTCCTGTTTTTGCTTACTTTACAAATTGTAAAATGTGCTGCAACTACAATTATGACAACAGATGACAAAACACTATTCTCAAAGACAGATTTAACTACTGTAGCTACAAGACCACCTTTAACCACAATCTTAACAAGACCTACTAAGCCATCTATAACGACAATGACTACTACTGAGCCTACAACACCCACAACAACAACATCTACAACAACTGAGACTACAACACCACCTGTAACAGCTACCACAACCTTGACAAGACCTACTAAGCCTTCTATAACGACAGTGACCACTACTGAGGTGACAACCCCATTAACAGTGACAACTACTGAACCTACAACACTATCAACAGTGACAACTACTGAGGCTACAACACCTACAACACCTCAGGCTACCACTACTGTAGTGACAACTACTGTAGTGAACACCCAAAACAACAACAGCTACAACAACTGAGCCGACAACACCTCCTGTAACAACTACCATAACCTTGACAAGACCTACTAAGCCTTCTATAACGACAGTGACTACTATTGAAGTGACAACACCATCAACAGTGACAACTACTGAGGCTACACCACCCACAACAGCAACAGCTACAACAACTGAGGCTACAACACCACCTGTAACAACTAAGCCTTCTATAACGACTGTGACTACTACTGAGGTGACAACGCCATCAACAACTAGTGAAGCTACAACACTATCAACAGTGACAACTACTGAGCCTACAACACCATCAACAGTGACAACTACTGGGGCTACAACACCCACAACAACTGACGCTACGTCAAGTAAGTCTACAACTCCAGCTTCAACACCTACCACAATTTTTACAAGACCTACAGAGCCAACTTCAACAACATTGCCAACAACAGAAAGTACAAGAGTAAGAACTACAGTAGATACAACACCCTCGACAACAACAGAAGTACCTATTACAAAAGTTTCAACTACAACAAGTAAAGGGACTTCAGAAATATCATCAATCTCAACAATTACAACTTTGAAGTTTACAATTCCATCTTCTACTGCAGCGATGATTAATGAAACAACTCCTTCGGCTGGACCAGGAAAACATCATGATCATCATCACATACATCATCACCGATTACCTTTCCCACATCATCCGAAACCTTTTGAGCCTACTGAACCTGGCCCACCTATTTACACGGGACCTTCCTTAATACCATTTCCACTTATTCCAAAGGAACCAATCTTTCAACTTTCAATTTCCACGATAAAGGTTCCCGGAATACCGGTTTTACCCCATCCTCCACCCCCTTTACCCCTTCCTCCTTTTAATTTTAATTTTAAATCTTTTAACCAAATTTAATCTTACATTAAGCAAAATAAAAATATAATTATAATAAAACAGCGACAAAATAAATGTTAAATTACAATTGAAATAAAAAAAAAAAAAAAACAAATTCCAAATGTTTTTCATCTGCGTTGTATATCTTACCGTATAAAGTGCATAGTAAGATTGAGTTGGCAATTGGTGTTGCCAGGTTATTAACTTGACGTAAAGACTTAACAGGACTTAAGGTTTTTCAGGTCAGGCGACTGAGATGATCTCTGGGTCGAGATGAATATTCCGGATAGCTTTTATAATGAAGTAATGAGTTTTTTTCCATAAAATTCATTAACAGTATTAACAGCCAGTATTTATATATATATTTTATATTACTTTGACTGTCCTGGCTCTAAGAAGATTATATATTCCAATCTTGTCGAAATCGCACTATAACCACTTAAGATATGCTAATAATTTCATGATAACAATTTTGCAAATATACAAAAATGGAAAAAACCAAAAGCAGGGATTAGGAATTTATTTTAGAACTGTGGTTTCTTGGTAAAAATATCTTAAAATTGACCGTACATTAAGAATTTTGCTTACAATTTTGCAGTTTTTTTGGCCCATTCAAATCGATGCACCCTATTGTTATTATGATAAACATAAGGCAGTATTAAATTGTGCATCAGGAGTAAGATGATTAAAATGATAAGAAGTACTAACTGAAAGCCGTAATATATAAATTAAACCAAACAGGCAATATTTATCAATATCGTACTTCAATTCAGATATATAATTAAATCAGTTAATTAGCGGTATAGAAATCCAATTTCATAGAGATTATTTAAAAACTTTTGGGTGCTCTCAACAATCTTTTTTCTATAACTTTGCTCGTCATTATGAAGTGCGCAGGTAAGAAGTCCAAAATTGACTTACTGATTCTACCCAGCGATTAATGCATACTTGTCACAATATATTAATGTGCACTTATGTACTGCGCCTATGTAAATGCTCGTCCGCATACAATGTTTACAGAGTAGACGGAACATTCAAACAATGATATGGACATTCACCTTATGCCAAATCAATTTTACGGCTTCTTAAATAGAGACAAATTTTTATTATTTTAAAATTTGTACACATTTTGTGAAATACATTAGACACTTAAATGTACGCTAAACTATTTATAAAGATAGACCGCATATGGGTTTGCTTTGTGCACTCTGCATATAAATAGCTTTGCCTAAGGATAGGAAACTAGTGTTACGGAAGAGCTCGATATGGTAAGTCGCAGCTTAATAAATATTTTTTTGTTTGGTTCGAGAACTGAACAGAAATGTATCAGCCTTTCAGGTACTTACTGGTTCTCGTGCTTTATGAAGCGCTTACAATACAATCGGCAAAATGCTCTCCCAGTCAGGCGAGGCAAATTGTACCAGTAACAAGAACAACAGCAGCTCCAGTTGTAGCCACGACACAAGGATTTTGTGATTTATTTCCATTTTGGCCAACATGCTTAACAACAATCTCTACTACAAAAGCTACAACGCCAGCAACAGCTACAACAACGGTTGGCACAGTGCCACCAATAATATGTGAAATTTTTCCAAATTGGCCACCATGTATAACAACAACCACAG